>NC_085137.1:491698594-491753035 GCF_035046485.1 Aedes albopictus | reverse complement strand
CAGGTACTTTAATTGTTCTAATTTCAAAAGTGATACTTCCAGTTACTCATGAACTGCGTCTTGAAAGGTATCATAGCCTAAAATTATATTTAATCGAATAATTTGGGGTTGCCGTATAACCAGTGTTGTTGAGTTCCGAGAGAATCAGTGAGAGAAACTGATATTTTCTCTCTGTTTGAAACAACGGAAACAACCGTTTCGATCGGTGTGTTGGTACAGCCTACATACACTGCCACTCGGGAAATGAACAAGTTTACACGTTTAATGGCTAAGTTCATTCAGCCGCACCAACCGAATGGACAGTCGGGCAGCAAGGTCGTGATTCTCTCACGCATTGATCGAAGTCGGTTGTAAACATTGCGGTGCTCAATCACTTGGCGATAATTTTCGCAGAAGATTGCTGAGTGCGTTTATTTTGATCGAATCAGTTTCTCCTAAAAGTTCTTGTTGATGTAGCATTAGGCAGCAATCGACAGGCATTTTTTCACGTTTCTTCCTGTTGCACCCAAAGCACTCTATATCTGCATTAGTGTAGGTGTAACCAGTTGGATTTCCTATAATGTAAAGGCGTGAAAAATGTTCGTTTAAATAAGAGATTTTCACTGCATGTTCATACAAGTCCACCATTTGTCCTCTAATTGTCCTCTAATATATCAGCAGGGAAGGCCCCAAAAAGTCCCTGGAAACCACTCGAATCCCGAATGCATTCCAAAAGCCAAATACCGATGTGGGTCCAGCAGTGGCCCAGCATTCGTTAAAAATTGACCCGACTTCCGATAATTTTTCAGTGTGGCGGAATGTTGGTGCTCCGTGCTCAGCTAGTCATTTAAGTGACATTTTTTTTTAATGGCAAGGAATCGCTTCCTGTTAGATGGTTGCTCTGACTGACTGAAATCGTTTGAAGATGACTAGAAGCAAACATAAGTGAAACGATTTGTCGGTACTGTACCGTGTCAAAATTTGAGTTGAATTCATCAAAGCAAACCATAGTTGACAATTTTGATTAAAAATCGGCGCTTGTCTGATCAATTATGAGATACAGTTTGTATTTCCAGTTGATTAATGTTTTTATTTTGAAAATCGGTCGACAAATAGCTGCAAACTGAGCTTCCGAAAATTATCAGACTGCGATAGAAATTGATTCGATCAAGACACAAAACATGAAAGGCGCAATCGGATCGGAAAGTGATAATGAACTACCGATTGGCAGAGACGGTTCTATCGATGATGAACACTTGTTTTAATGACAGCAGTGCAAGATCACTCAGTATTCATTCAGATTTTGAGTTACTGTGCCAGTTTTCAAACGTATAGGTGATGCCAGGCCCTTTGCTGTGGGTGTTGATTGAGTGGGGAAAGAGTGGTTACTGATCGGGTTTTGAACTGAGTGAAAACATCCTTGCGTATAACTATTATTTAACAGCTGTCAAAAGGCTGAAAATGCGTCCTCTCAACATGTTATACAGATAAAAGTTACATAAGAGCCGAGAAAACAGCTAGGATATGGTGCTATAGAAGCTGCTCGCACAACATGTGTTATTAAGTTTATTAAGTTCGCCAGATTCATTGGTATAGGGCTTGCATAGTAGCTTCCGTCTATATGTACAACACAGTAACTCAGCATCAAGTCGTATTGAGATGCTTTGTTGGCGTTTACATTCACATTAAATGTTAGTTGGGATGTTACCGAAAATCCTGGAGAAAATATCTTCACCTCAACTCTGAAGGATCTCAAAAATTCTGTAGAATAAGGAGTCAAAAGCTTTCCTAGAATTCCAAAAAATATTCTAAAATTCGAAAGAAATTCGTGTAACTCTTTTAAGAACTCCGTGATAGATTCTCCAACACATCTTCAAGAATTTTCGACAGAAACCAACACGAAATTTCTGTCGAAAGTTCTTGAAGATGTGTTGAAGAATCTATCACGGAGTTCTTAAAAGAATTACACGAATTTCTATCGAATTTTAGAATATTTTTTGGAATTCTAGGGTATGATTCTACTAAACAAACTTATGACTTTTTCAAATCGAACCCCAGAACCGTTGAAATATTATTTAGAGGAACTCTAGCAAGAACTGTGGGTGGGTTATTTTGAATTTCGACCCGAATTTCTTTACAAAAATATGGTTAATTTTTTGAGAGATTTTTTTTATGAATGAAGGACACCATATATGGTGAATTCCCGACGAAATCCATAAATAGGCTGACCAGATAGTTACAAGATAAAAAAGGGACATATGAGCATAAAATAAGGGACATACAAAATGTTTGGGACTGAAATTATAAATTGTTTCATATACACATAAGGTAATGATTATGTTCCAAAAGTTCTCAGATATACAAATTCATATGCTCTAATCAAAGCAAAATACATAAGAAAAGATACCTACGAGTGTAAACAATGTTTTGAGACTACTATTGATTGATTTGTCTTTATTAAAGAGACTTTCAGCCCTTGGCTGGTTCGTCTCTCCCTGAGACTACTAAGTTATCTTTTAAGTAATGTTTAAAGATAACGCAACAAACATTATTGGTGCACAACAGAAGAATAAGCCGTTCTTAAACTGAATTTTAAAGATTGGCTGAATATTATTACTTGAGATGGAATCAATCGAGCGATTAGAAAGTTAAAGCGTGCAAAAGTTAAATAATTATAAAACAAAGAAATTAGATGGTTTTTGAAATTTGAAGTTCAGCAAAATTAATTTTGAAAACAATTGAAGACAGCAAGATTCAAAACCGGTTAGAAAATAAGAGTTATCTTAGTTGGAGTCCAAATCACATTTTATTCATTGTCTCTTAATTCTATTATTTTTGGCTAAAACTTTGAAGAAGCCATTATTGGAATGATTATTTTGTTCAACTTGCACCTATTTCTGCATGACTTAATAATTTCCATTAAAAAAGATTCAGAAAAAAATGGAGAATTGCTGAAGAATCTAAAGGGTGTATTCTAATGTAATACTAAATTATGGCTTAAACTTCACAAACTACATTTCATACTTGTTGAGAATTTGAATAAAAGCACGCAAAACCTGTTGAACTGTGAATTTCAGTATTTAAGTTCTTAGGTATTATTTCTGATATTTTAAATCATCAATATTCAACTCTAAATTTTAACAGGATGAACCTTTACTTCTTAATCAAGGAATATCTGTATCATGGAAAAAAGTAATGATAGAAAAATACTTCGAAACATTATCTTAATAAGTTAAACTTAACTTTTTTTTTGTTAACACTAAGATGCTCGTTTTCCGAAAAATACGGGACATTTTGACCTTTTTCCACAATACGACGGGACAATCCTAAAAGGTCATAAAAACGGTACTGTCCCGTTGAATACGGGACGTATGGTCAGTCTATCCATAAATCCCTTGAGGAAACTACGGGAGAAGTATGTGGAGAAATCCTTACAGATCTTGAGAGAATGTTAAAAATATTGCACATTTATTTTATAAAATCGATTCAAAATTCGGCTGGGATTTCCGCCAAATCTGGATCTCTGTTATGGTTGAATTATAGGAGTGGGTACCTTTTTTTTCTTCAAGCTACGCTATTTGACCCAGAATCAAATTCTTCCGTTATAAATTTTCCACCTGAAACCTGAAGAGATTACCTTTAAATTCTAAACAAATTATATACAGAAATTTTACGCATCGAGATCTATATGGTTTATTTTTTTATATTCCTTTATAGCATCCAACGAAGATACGCCGCCTCGAAAACGACAGATCAGTCCGCAAGACGTTGGGCTACGAAGACCGCAGCATCCCAGTTTGCAGCTGTTCGGAGGAGATCTGGAAGTAATAGAACGACAGGATCAGATGATCCCGCACCGGTATTCCTCCGGAGGAACCGTTACGCAGTATTCTCCGGATGCAGACAGTGAGATGAGCGATTCCGCTTCTATGAGGGCCCGATCTAGCATGCATTCTGGGGGGACGGTTGTTCAATTGCCGAAGGCGAATCGTGGCGGGTCCCCTATCCCGATGAACCCGACCACGCCAAAACTGGTAGTGACGATCACTCCAACACTAACGCCATCATTGACGACGCCAATCTTCTTTCCCAACGCAAGCCAACAGCATCAAACACCTTCCGAGAGACCTGATAGCAATCCAATTTCTTCCAGTACAGTACAACAGCCCATCAGTCACTTTCAGTTCCCGCCAATTAATTCAATTACGGCTTACAATCCGCTGACGCTGCCTCAGGTGTCACCGGGTCAAGCGTCGCAAATCATGCACGGTGGAAAAATGATACCGTATGTGCAGGGAATACCCGGTCCCAATTCAATGCTGTCTTCGAACGATGCACAGTTGAAGGGTCGACCACGTTTGGCACCCAGTCCGATCAGCATCAAAACGCCACTCAATCCAATCGTACCTGGCGGGTACATGGGTTTCGATCCGGATGACGTCGTTCGGAACAAGAAACCCGTTCTGGTGGTACCTCCAGTCAAGAATGGCATGTTCAAAGAAATCTGGTCTCCGGCAAAGCAAGAAATCAACGCAACTCCGAAGAAAAGCTTTAATTTTACCCGTATTGCTGATAATATCAGTCCACGCAAGAAAGAGACAATTGAACCGGCGAAGAAGGAAGAGATCAGATACTTCAACTTTGAAAACCTTATTTCAAAATCTGAAATCATAATTAAACCCAACACTCCCACCGAAAGTATAAAACCGGAACCAGTGGAAACGAAAGCACTGGATGTTCCACCACCGCCGCCGGTAGTACAAAAACCGAAGTTCTTGCGACCAAACTCACTGCCACTGAAGCCTGGAACTTTCACTCCGAAACGCCATCATGGTATCACTCCAACGAATAACACGATGCCGTTAATATCGCCGGAAACGCCACGGCCATCCAAGTCCTGCCGGGAGTTGTACTTCAACGGTCACGCCTATACCAACATCGGGCTTAAATCCAGCACCAAACCATTTTACTGCACCGTCAACAAGACTCAGCCATTCTACGTCCAAACCCAGAAACATGGACAGTTGTCCATGTACAGCAACTGGCAGGTTCATCCGGAAAATGACCCCCATCCGCTCGGATTCAAACCGATCCAGGTGATGGCCATGTACAATAGCAGCCAGCAGGGTCACCACAGCTACTCGATCGCGACCAAACCACTCACCCTCCTGGTGGTCAACTCCAGTTCCGCTAACCAGCCCATCTCGAGCGCCTTCGAAGTCAAGACTAGCTTCCCCCACAGCCATTACCCGATCCCACAGGGCGCCTCGCCGGCACCTAAATCTAGTGGATTCTATCCATACCTACCGGAGAAGAGTGCCACCTCCAACGATAGCATTCCACCCAGGAGTGACTCAACGGAACGGACTCTGTCCGGTGGCTTCGAGAGTACCGAGGAGTACACGTACGTGCGAGGACGTGGCCGGGGGAAGTACGTCTGCAAGGAGTGCGGAATCCGCTGCAAGAAACCGTCGATGCTCAAAAAGCACATCCGGACGCACACCGATGTGCGACCCTACTCGTGCCAGCATTGCAGTTTTCAGTAAGTTTGCTTGCAATGTGGTTACCTAACGTCCAGAACATCAATGGTCCACCTTTCTCCCGTTTTTTTTCCAGCTTCAAAACCAAAGGCAACCTGACGAAGCACATGAAGTCGAAAAGTCACTTCAAAAAGTGCACCGAGCTGGGGCTGAATCCGATCCCGATCAGCGTGGATGACGACGGTGGCGATATCGACATCGAAAACGACCAGCAGTCGATTTCGAGCGAGCAGACCTCGACGATCCCGTTCGACTCGGACAGCGATCCGGACAGCGACGGGGAGGACAGTGACGACAGCGCCGATTACAGTGAGTATTTGCTTAAACTTCGTCGTAAATCTAGTGAGGTGTAAAACAGCTACTTCATGAGTAACTTATTGATTCCTTCGGAGAATCCTGCATGGTTAATTTTTCTTGGGATTCCTTACTGAATGGCTTTGCCACACCATCTTTGAAAATAATCAGGATTCTGAAATGTTGAATTTAATAAATGTGCATGCTCACTAGCTCCGCCCAGTGGCAGAATTCCGAAACAAGTATCCCATCATACGTAAGTCTTTATCAAACTGATCAATGTTTCCGAAGACACCTTCTTTCTAAGTTGTCAGGATTCTGATATATGAAATTTATAATATTTCATGATCATTTACGCCACTTACTGGCAGACTTCAAAACCAACATTTGACTAGCTTGTCTTTTATTCAGCGTTGACTGCTTCAATTCGATTGTTACACAACAGAAAGCAAATGACTGAAGCTTATAGCGGTGAAAATGTTAGTTGGGAAGCGGTTCATTGTCTGTGAGTCTGATGAACTTTGCCGCAGACAACATCTTTCTTAGCTGATAAGATTGTGATGAGAAATAAAAAAAAAGCATATGAGACTTTAAGAATTGACATGCTTACTAGCACTCCTAGTGCAAAGTTCTTAATGCTGCTCATCACCTGTAATACCTTGATCTACCCAACAACTTTTCCGAAGGCAAATCATCAGGGTAACGATTTCTTGACAATCTTGAGATTTATTAATATTATCATTAGCTTTATTATGGAGATTTTCAGCCCGAGGCTGGTTCATCTTCAATATGAGATTTAAAAAAAGCATATGTGATTTTAAGAATTTGCATGCTCCCTAGTACTGCCTAGTGCAAGAATTAAGAACTTTGCTGCTCATCACCTGTAAGACCTTGATCTACCCAAAACGTTTCTCGACAATTCAATATGGTTCCTGTAGTGCAATTTAGCTTCAAACTGTAGATAGCGTCACTAACGGTCAAGTTTCCAACTACCCTACTAACATTTTCAGCGCTATAAGCTTCAGTCATTTGCTTTCTGTTGTGTAACCATCGAATAAAAGCAGTCAACGCTGAATAAAAGGGAAGCTAGTCAAATATAAATCATAAGCTAATACACGACTGCAAAACAAACACCATACAGCTACCAAACTCGGTTTTCAGAAATCCATTGCTTGTCACTGGGGCTGCCTTTACTCCACTCTATTCCAACTCCGGGAGATTTCCCGGAAGATGTGAAAACTTGAACAAAACGAATAGGAGTCCCCACTAACAAAACAGCTGCTACTATACAGTACAATTCGTTATACTGGCCGTTATGCGGTTTTATTACAGCTAGAAGCTGTAATAAAGAAACTGTTGGTTTACCATCACGGCTTGTCGGATGTAAACAATTATTGTCAAAACAAACTTTAAGCGGGATATATAGCTACTACACAAATTCTTTACAGCTACACTCTGAAAAATTTTCACGTCCGATTTACGTGAAAAGATAGGTAGTTTTCGTCCACCACCTTTTTCACGTAACCTTCACCGTAATGACCGGTAGCTGGATAAATTTGAGCTTCGCTAATCGACGTGATAAGTCAGGTAAACTTGACATTCATTTTACGTACCGATTACGTGATATGTGTGTGAGAGCTACTGGGATTTCAAGTAAATTTTACGTCAAAACAAGATTAGTTCTTCATGAATTTCACGTAATTTATACATTATTTTTGAATGGAAATAAAGTAGCCGTACCAGCTTGCAACGTATTTGAAGAGGCAAGAGATTTCAAATCCTTACAAAATGCAATGAAAAAAGCGGAAAAAGCATAAATTATGTGATACCGTAAAATACATCATAGCATTTTTTTAGGGATGTAAAAACTCTTGACTCCTCAAATACGCTACAAGCTGCTACAAATATGTATCAATTTAGTAAAATTCATCATCAGTCTTTTATTCAGAGTTATTAAAGTTGCATTCACTAACATAATAATTTAAACATCTACACCTACATACGTTTTGGACTCTCCAAGATTGAATAATTCCGAGGATAATTCCAAACAAATCCAGAGGTTTCGACGCCAAATCTTTGTCGTCCAGCTGCTCCAAATACTCGCTGAACTAGTTGTCCGTCGACTAGACAAACAGCCTCTAACCACAAACCCATAAGTTTGTGCTCTAACACCTGCTTCTGAAACTATGGAAAATAATAAAAGTCAACACTGTTTATAATTACTATTGCCTTAAACAATTAAATTACCGTTCAATATTTGTTGTCACTTGCTCCGAAACGGCGTGGTTCCTGCACCAACTTAGTATCGACGCCATATTGTTTTTATTTTGCACACCTGAAATTCACGTAGCTTTCGTTTTTCGGAAACTTCCTGGTCAGAAGTTTACTAACACAAACGCATTGAAACGATTTACGTGAAAATGAGGTGGATCTTACCAAACCGGGCGGTGCATACGCCGTGATTATCGGGTGATAGTTACTAACGTCAGGTAACTTTTGAGATTTTGTGAATAAGGATGAGCTACGTGATATTTCACGTAAATCGGACGTGAAAATTCTTTAGAGTGTATCCTTCTCTGTGCTGTGAAATTATTTGGGTTGCTTTTATTGCACTTTAATTCAATGCCGGAAGATTTGCCGGAAGATGTGCAAATCGAGTAAGAGTCCCAGCCACTACAACAGCTGCTTTTATACAGTACGTTTTGTAAAATGTTGCCAAAATACAAAACAGCAGCGCTTCGTAGCCGTTTAAAGAACACTCTTTCAGCTAGAAGCTGTGGAGAAGAATCTGTTGGCGCAACCACACAGCTTGTTCAATGTAAACATTATTGCGTTTGACGTTTCACAAGCTTTTGCAGCAAGATGAAGTTGGGTAAGCTTTCTTGTGGCACAATTATGAAGCCTTGTCTGGCTATTTTCTATGCTATTTATATATAGCAGTGTGGCAGCGAGGACATCATCGGGACCAGTGGATAAGGAGATCGGGAGTTCGATTCCAAGTAGCGGCAAGTACTTTATTTATTCAATTTTAAAAGTGATAATTCCAGTTCCACATGTATTGCGTCACGGTATCCATAACCTAATTATATTTAACCGTTTAATTTGGGGATGCCGTATAACTATTATTTAACAACTGCGAAAAGGCTGAAAAAGCGCCTTCTCAAGATGTTATTCAGTTAGTGGTTACATAGGAGCCGAGAAAAGAGCTATGACTTCGTGGCATAGAAGCTGCTCGCACAGCATATACATGTGGATTAAGTTCGCCAGATTCATTGGTATAGGGCTTGCATAGAAGCTTCCGTCCATATGTACAACACAGTAACTCAGCATCAAGCCGTATTGAGGACGCTTTGTTGACGTTTACATTCACAATAAATGTTAGTTGGGTAATGATATGATATGAACAAAAGTTCTCAACTAGATATTTCCAAACACTGAAACTATTGCGAAGGAAATATCTTAACATACACGAGATAATTGGCCACATTCCCAAAGTAGCCAAAATCGCATAAGCTCTAAGCCTCGTTTTAAACGTACTCCTACTGCGCCCCCGATCTTATGGGAGTTTCGACTGTAGTCACTGCATACACATCCAGAAGATGTCCTGAATCGCAAGAGCCAGAATATCAATTTTTATCTTACATAGCCTGAATTTCCCACGAGTCGACATAGACCAAATCATTTCTTGCCATCATCGTACAAAGCATTAGCATATGCGATATCTCAAGATCTATTCCTAGTTAAGTTTTTGGCAAAGTTCTTCAAAAGATCAAGGAGCAATCTCATGATGCGGTGATGATTATGATAGTTGGTGATTTCGCCTCTGAGTGGTGTTAGTCATCTCTCATCAAGTAACACTTCGAACTGCGGTAGCTCAGGATTCCAAACAGATATAAAAGTATTGTCTTCGGTTTAGTTCTTCAGGTTCTGGTTCTTTAGTTCGAATTTTCTCGTCTGGAACGGTGAATGAACCCTACGTCTTCAGATTGATTGTGTAAAATATTATCCACATTACTGAATCGACTGAATTATAGAGAACAGCTTATTAATGCAGAGGTTCTCAAACTCTTTGAACATGCGACCCACTTTTGATTTTTGTAGGATTTGGCGACCCACCAGCACATATTTTCATAAAATACTGACCTTTTAATTAAATACATTTCATCACTTTCTCTCACACATTCTAGAAAAAAAAAGAACTAAAAAATCATACAATTTTTACAAAGTCTTTGAAAATTAGTGGCAAATTTATGCTGCTGCAGAACTTCAAAATTTACTTTAAAATGAAAGATTGGATTAAAATCCTATAAATATGTTTAGCGAGTGGGTAAACATCAAGTAGAGTTTTTAGAAATATAGTACTGCTGGATAGTCAGATGAATCTTCCTAGAATTTTTTGGTAATAGTCTTCATACACACTTATTTTATTTCTATTTTTATTGAAATCTCTCTTCAGTTGTTCTGTGTTCTGTAAAAGTTCGACATTCAGAAGAATTTTACCGAAGTTAAGTTTTACTGAAGTTCGGTAAAAGTAAGGTTTCTTGTCGAAGTTTGATGATTTTTTTTGTTGTTTTTTTGGTATTTCATTTTTTTTACAATTTAACTTTTACACCTGACGTGTAGATCTAATTGAAAATGCATACTGTTAGGGGAGCGTGACATTTGGCATAAAGTCATTTGGCATAAGGTCGTTTGGCATAAGGTCACTTGGCATAAAGACATTTGGCATAACGGTCATTTGACATAATGACCATTTGGCATAATGGAAATGCACCCTTCTTTATTATGCCAAGTGTCCATTATGCCAAATGACCGTTATGCCAAATGTCTTTATGCCAAGTGACCTTATGCCAAACGGCGTTATGCTAAATGACTTTATGCCAAATGATCCAGACCCTACTGTTAGCAACAACTTTAACTAATTTTTCGGAAACTCAAGGGAAATCCAAAATTTTAAGCTAATCTTAAACCTTTAGAATGAAAACTCATAGTTTCAGTATCGATTTCAGAACGCAGACAGTAGTTGCAATGTTCAATCTACTCTAGGCTAAGACTTATAAGGCAAAGTTTTGAATAAACTTTAGGAGAAACAGAATTTCTTGAAATAACTGCCGTTTTTCCAAGGGAATATTTGTAAATTAGAAAATGGCAAGCGGTATCAAGCCTTCGCGACTCACCAAAAATCAGCCCGCGACCCACCAGTGGGTCGCGACCCATAGTTTGAGGAACGCTGTATTAATGCATCATCCATTCTGTTTTTTTTTTTCAGGTGAACCGAAGGGTGGCCGCTTACCGGAGCACGAAGCAGCTCACTGTTTGTTATCTCTTTCGATGACACCACCCACAGCTTCCCAGGTCACCAAGAGCTATCCCAGTCCTGTCTCATCTTTCGGAACTGGCAACCAAGTACCTTACGAACGAAGTCGGCATCCCTACGCCCCCACAGTATCCCCAGGCCTATCAATGTCACCCCAACAGTCACCAATGCAATCTCTTCCGCCGCAACCACAACCCGCCCAGAAGCATCTACCCATGCAAAGTCAACCGGAGCCAGCTAGTCAACCCCATCGGCGTATCATTACATTCGGCAATACTCCCAAAGTGGAGTTCAATCTGCTAAAGCATGAGCAGTACTACTCGGATCCGAGCATCAACAAGAAGAAACGCGAATACAACCCGTCATACGAGGAAGACGATGGAGCCATGCCCATGGACTTGACCAAGAAGCCTAAGGAATCCTTCTTGTCGGATCAAGCTCAACCTTATCGAATGTACCAGCAATACCCTGGTCAGACACAGCCGAAGCAACCCCTATCCGACTGCCCACCTTCTAATCTCAGATCGCAAGTTATTGTCCGGGTGTCGGATGTGGTAACACCCATTACCGGCGCGGCCAATCTCCTGACCACGCTTGTGTCCAACACGGACAAAATCCCACTGCCACTGATCTCAAACGGTAGCAAGGAACTGGCGGATGACAACGTCTACTTCCAAGAGTACATCAAACAGAGAGCTCTGCAGGACAGCAAGATGAAGTTGAGCCAGATGAAGAGCATCAACAATAACCAGTATGATGCGGAGGAAGTTCGACCGCCGGTGGAGGTGGTTGTTCCGGTGGAGCAACCTTCGCTGGTAATAGCAAAGCCTGTGCCGTTGAAAGCAACCCCTGATAAACCCTACCGGATATTTAACGGTAAGAATGACATGCTGCCGAAAGCCGTCGTTGAACCGACCAACCGAATCGAAATACTGCCAATTGTGAACGAACCTATCCAAGAAGCGAAGGAGACGGTGAGAGTGGACAATGCCGAAACCTGCGTGGAGTCGGTGAATACCTCGCGAATGGAGACTTTGGCCGAAGTTGCTGCCGGAAGTGTCAAGCTGCCGGACGCTGCTGGTATTGATCCAGTGCGATCCCGGAGTAACAGCCTGATAGCGGGTGATGCGGCATCCGCGCAGCCAACTGCTTCAACATCCGGGGCGGCTTCCAGTAAGGAAAGTGCAAAGAGTGTTGCTTCAGAGTACCTGAAACTGACCAAGTCGGTTACGATGCGAAAGCGGGAGGACAGTGAGAGTGGAACGGCGTCCGATCAAGAGACGATAGCTGAGAACAGCATAATTCAACCGCCCATAGTGGCGCCGATCGTTCCACCGGTGGTTGTAGTTCCGCCGGCAGCAAATCCAGCTCCCGGAGAAATTGCTGGAATTGTAGCCCGTACGGTGGTTGTCGGCGAAGACGGCTTCCGGACATCCCAGGCGGCTTCTGAATTCCCATCGCTAAGTCCGTACCAGGAGGACGGTGGCCGTCCCGTTTGCGAAGTGTGCCATAAGAAGTTCCACAAAATATCTCAGCTGAAAATCCATATGAACATTCATTACATGGAGCGGAAGTTCCGGTGCGAACCGTGTGGAACCAGTTTTCGGTCGCAGGGTTTGTTCCAAAAGCATGAAAGATCTGCCACCCATCGGAACAAGGTTTCGATGACGACTACCTTCGGTATCGCAACGGACTCCAATCCGCGGCCGTTCTACTGCAAGGACTGCGACGTCGGTTTTCGGATACACGGGCATCTGGCTAAGCATTTGCGTTCGAAGATGCACGTTCTCAAGCTGGAATGTCTGGGAAAACTGCCGTTCGGAACCTACACGGAAATCGAACGGTCCGGAACGAACCTGACGGAGATTGATACGACGGATTGCGAGAACTCACTTTCCAGCTTGAAGCGATTGGCGGTCCGGCTGAACGTGAAGGATCCGGCCAATGTGCTTCCCGGGGGAGGTGGATCGGATGCGGGGCCTAGTGGGAACGAAACCGACAGCTGTGATGACAATCAGTACGAGAACGACAACGAATCGGCAGGAGAGGGGGACAGCCCCAATGGGCCGAATCACAGGGGCACGGAGGAAGAAGACGAAGGCGATGAGGGCGAGGCCAGCGGAGGCGATCATCCGCAGGGGAACAATAATTTCCTGAAACGACCGCGAATGGACAGTGAGGGTGGTGGAGCGATGAATAGCGACGGAGATGGTGATATTAAACGGCCCCGGTTTCAAGGGCCACCGGTGGAGCCACAGCATGGCGGTATGATGGCAACAGCTGGAAGTGCAGGGGTGGGAGACACGTAGCGAAGGGGTTCAGGATGATTTAGAAACGTGTCCGTGCCAACTCGATGCGAGAGGGTTGTTCTGCTGGGAAGGGAAGGAGATGTGTAACTTATTCAGTTATCTAATTATGGTGCTAACAACTGTAATGTGAGATGATAGTACACAGGGTTTGATAGCTTCCGAATAACCATCTGGTATGTATGGGTTCGAATTCTACCAAAAACGAGTTGTCATCTTGTTCTGTTCAAGGTCTGATCTGCAAACTTCGAATGGATAACATGTTGGATGATCGACTAAAGCCACTACGAGGATAAACGAAACTTGTAATGCAACACAGTTTCAATAACTGTAAAAGACCAATATTATTCAGTATGCCGCTTACACTTTGTCGAATGGTTTTTGAACGCACGAGAAAGGGTGGAAACACTCAATTGCACAGAGTTATTTACATTCCCTTGCTAATATCTCAGTTTAGAAGCATGCTATCTAAACATAGTGTATCGTGTATGGAGGACTTTTAGCTTGTAATTGCATCTTGAACTTTGTAGAATACACGTATACCAAAGTCGTGAGAGAGCTATGAGGGCGGTTCTCCACGGAAACAGTGTAGTTTACATTTACCGCATAAAGAGCCGCTCTCATAGCTCTCTCACGACTTTGGTATGCGTGTGCGACTCTCACTGTATTCGGAAAAGTTTTAGATACAATTACAAGGTAAAAGTCCTCCATACACTATTTTTTGAACGCATGCTTCTGAACTGAGATAGTAGCAAGTGGATGTAACTCTTTGCGACTTTCCATCTCTGCGCACGAGAAAGGCACCATCACCTTTCGGTGGATTAATTTGGTTTTCTTAGTAATTCTTTCGAAGCCTGAATTGAAATACTTCATGCAAATTGCCATGCTAAAACTTGTAACTAGAAGGCACAGTGTGTTGATTGATTGACAAATTTAAGAATTAAATTTGCGAAAACATCGCGTTCTGGTGGGATTCGAACCCAAGACTCCGTATTCGTTAGACCGGGCTTCAATATGCGTAACACTTGCGCGAAGGGAAAATCTTTGTACCGGCCGTATGATCCGGTATAAAGAACTCTTCACCGGCAGAACAGTTCCGAAACTTGCACCGAAACTAAACGATATTGCAAAACAACTAACTACCAGACAAAAAGTGCCAATTATGGAAAACCACAACTATACAAAACTATCGTTTTAATTGCTGATCTACAATATAGGTTGTATCGAATGATGAACGCGGAGTATAGTGCCAAATGTGCATCGTATATCCTAAAAAATCAAAGTGAGAGATAGTGGTAGGCTTTTAGTTTTTTAACCAGCTCCGTATTTTTTTTTCTGATAGGAAAACAGAATCTATTTTTGCCCCACGCGTTTTTAGTTCTTTAAGAGCCTAATCTTCAACGATGATGAGCGCATTAGTGATATTTTAATTAACAATTCGTTTCAACAACAGAGCAAATAGCTTTAATTATCGTTTTAGCCTGTTAGCATAGAGCTGGTTTGCGAAAGCTCGCATCTTTTCTGTGGATTATGTGGCAATTTAGAGTAAAGTTTTTTTTCCCCTAGTGTTGTAAGTGGACGCAACCAACCGTAATGTGATCATTTATTTGTTAGTGATGTGCAGGTAGAATTTATGAGACGCCGCAAATACTCTTGAGTGAGTGGTAGAATCGATTACAGTGGAAAGTGAATATGATTCGCAATATTACACATCAACTAGCTGGGGAGTATTACTTTGTTCCTTTGCGTTAGGCTTGGTAGGAAATTTCAGTTGATTTTACGCTAGTGTTGAAACCAAAAGAATTGATGGATCACTATTAAACTACTACCTACACAACTATAATGATGTATTTTATATACTATATATTACGAATCATTTTTTTGTATAATAGCGAAACTAACAGCCAAAATCGCTGACAAAAAGTAAGAAACATAACTAATAAATTTTGTATTAGTTCTTTTACACGCAATTTATGATCGTCGATATCCCCCAGTATATGAATGTATGAAATAAATATATATTTATAAATGCCGAAGCATAATATCGCTTGTGTATCCATATATTTGTAAACTAACTTTTTCTGTGGATCGTGTATGATATTGTTACAATATTCCTCACTCTGAGACATCGATATTCGTACTAGAGGCCGAAAGTGAAAGTATGTACTTTTGCATATCATTTTAACAAACGTAATGACGAAACTCCGGAATCAAAGACCACGTGATCGAGAAGAGAAACATTTATCTACAGTATCTTTTACCTTATGGGCATATATTTTCGATGAATTTACAATTCGAGCAAAGATCACCTCATCGATTTTTCACTTTGAAAATTAACCTGAAAAATACCAACCATCTAACGCAGTTTGATTTCATCTGCGTCGAGCCAAACTAACTAAATCTACTCCCATCGATGGTGCGGATCGCGAGGGAATCATTGCAAAAAACCTGAGATTCGATGGCCACGGTGGTAATTGCTCCAATGGCGGAAGGGACCTATAATGTATGCATATTGTATTTCATTTGATTAATAACAACACACGTTGTGGTCAGTCACTATTGTTAATTGGTAACAAAGCGACACAGATGAAAATAAAACCTACAAAATATATTTATTATATATTTTAGTATAGCTGTATGATCAGAGAAGTATAGCGTGTATGAAAAAGAACTAAAGTATGCGAGCGAATTGAAATTATTTGTGGGATAGACTAGGCTAAATAGTAACATCGGTTAGTTTTAGGCAAAAGAAACAGTGAAAATACAAATGTAGAAAATGCATGTGAAATCGTAAAACGTGAACTTTTATTCAATTCAATCCGAACAGATCCTGTATCTGCAATAATGTAAATCATAACTTATCAATAAGTCGCTTTTCCTGGTGTTGATGGTCCTGAATTCCAATTATGTATAGTATGAATTTATGAAAAGGAATTCGTATTTCTATTAGGTATGAAAAAAAAAAACAAATTGGAAAACTGGCGACTTTTGAAGTTTCTTAATCCATTATTGTTAGGTAAATGAAGTCATTGGTGTCTATGTTTTGCCACACACCCCGGGTAGATGTGAATATCATAATCATATCTTAAAACGATCAAATTTTGATGTCATATCTTAATATGATATTGATGAGATATTCAAAAATTCGCCAAATATCTGCTCAATATCTAATCGTGATATGATTTCAAAATTAGTACTTAATTTGATCTTTGGAAAGCCTTGGGCAACCCACTGTATAAAGGTCGAAATTTCTCAACATTGCGCATGAAAACTATTTTAAGTTTTCAACTTTCCTTATGCGCCGTCCCAGAATAACGTAACGCTTCAGGAGATAAGAATTCAATAAATTACGTAACGCTTTAGGGGAATAGGGAATATAGCCTAGCGTTACGACCCATACAAAAAAGTTTGAGTTATCATACAAAAACACATTATGGAGGCCGCTAGATCCTAATGAACCAACCACCGAGTTAAAAAATGTCAAATTTAGCGTTACGTAATAAATAGATGTTCCCTTATGTGCACCACAAATTTTACAAACGAGCACTGGGACAAAAAGGAAGTAGAAGTGGCCTTCATTTTCAATAAGCGGGTTTATAGATGCGGCAATTGAACCAAAAAAAAACAGAGTAATCAGCACAAAAACGCATATAATCGATATTTGCTTTTCTTTACGATACTAAAAAAGGCACAAAAGTATATAGGTACTGAATTCTCTGATATATTTCTTAATCCCAGTTACAATTATTTTATTTCACTGTGAGTAATCCAGCAGAGGCTTTCCAATTGAGTCCGATGAAAACATGAGCTGGACCTCGATGTCGAGCTTGCATTTGTGGTACGAATCCAACAAATGAATCACCGGACAATTTGGAAGCTTAATCGGCCCGTTAAGAAAAATACGACCATTTCGAAAAACGGACCATTTGATTCTAGATTCAACAAAACATGTTGCTGCAGACGACCAGTTTTTTGAGTTTCAACCAACAAATTACATAATGATTCTGCCTCGGGTATACGAACAGACAACAGTCGTGACGACTACGATCTTCTGCATGTTTCCAAAGATTTTCTGGGCGACAGTTCACAATAGAGCACATCTCCCCAGATATTAGTCTGATCTTATAATATCAAAATGAGATATTATTATGTTCTTCCCCATACTAATTTTTGATCTTTTATCTCTTATGTCAAACAAACCAATAGCTAATTATGATCTTCAGTACTTCACTGAGGAATATCAAATGATGATATTGTTTTGATTTTTACTTCTACTCGGGACACGAATGGGTTAGGTACATATAGTGCTCTTCAATAAAGATGTTTCTTGCGAACGTTTAGACCTCAACGACTTTGTTCACCTCCGGACAATAATAGGTTAAACAATGCTGGAAGAATACGGTAATAAGTAATACTACTTGGAAATTGCGGTGTGCGTAATGTAATGTAGGTGGGCAACTACGAATTACAAAATTCATTACGGGATAGTGCGCCCATGTGCAATTACCCAGCTTTTAAGCGAACTTCTTCCAATAAAACCACATAAGATCATATTTCGAGTTTCAAGCTGGGTTAGCCATTTGGGCTCATCTGCCCATGTTCGCATAGTCGACGTAACCACCATTGCCAAAGTCAGCATACACAAGCTAATATCTAACACATGTTCATATTTCTGACCAGTTTTATTAAGTAGAGTGCAAGATTCAACCGTTAGTTAGATGATAACGTGGAGAAAATCTTGAACTTCGTATTGTTCATTGTTAAAATTGCAAATGTGTGTTGAAAACTACAGTGGCGCTTACGCTTATGGGCAGTCATGTTCCCATAGAGGCATTCCACGGTAATATTGGTAATCCATGCCTTTACCGGCATTTCTACGGAGCATATACCCTCATTGTACCAGTAGCCGCTCGTGCTCCAATAGCCGCTAACGCAGTGGCGTTGCAAAGGGGGTTGCGGAGGGTGCGGTCCGCATCGGGCCCCCAAATTCAGGGGTCCTTCAAATCAGGGAAGGTTTCTTACACTAGTTTGAATAAAGTTCTTTAAATAGCGAAAGATTCCTACGGGATTTTTTCCAAGGATTTCTTTAATAGGGAAGTGAAACCACCTCGGAAGGGCTTCTATTTTCGGCACTTTTCTGATATAACTCAGTCAATGTTGAACCAATTGGGTTGTTTAGTGAATAAAATATTGCTATTTTCTATAGCCTAATCGAAAGAGCTCATTTTTCTGAGTATAACGTGATTTTATTGGATTCCTATACCTTTGTTTTGATGGTTAAATTAACAAAACAGTTTTCATTTTTGTGGATAGAATGACAGTTCAATCGATAAAGTGACAGTTCGACCCGAACAAAAAAAAACCCCATACAAACTTTAAATGCATTTTAAAAATAGTTCCCGGACTCCAAAAATTATGAAATTTTGGATTTCGACTAATTTTTGGGCGGAGCATCCGATTATGAAATAATCCGGATACCCCTAAAGAACCCAATTGACACACTTTTTGGAACGCAGTTGTAACATTGGTGAAAACAGTGTTAGTAGTGTCTCCTCAACTTTATTTAAAATTTAACAATATTGTGAGCATAAATCATTCAAACTTAAGTTCCTTATGGCTAGTAAAATATTCTGTTTGTGATATACATTTAGTGTTCACATTAGTTTTAAGTAAATCTCAAATTCATAGGATATACTATTTCAGACTGTTTTATGATGTTTTTCTCGTTCCCGTTCGTTACCCTTAGGTAGTAATCTTTAAATCTTAGAACAGATTGAAGAATCCGCCAAGCAGGAAACTATTCTTGAAATTCGACCATCGTGTTCACACCGACCACATGAAATGATTCGTCCAATCATCCACAATCTGCAACCGTTCAATCTTCCATATATGGGTGGTCGTCTACTTCCATCTAAATGTGGTTGGAATTATATATGCAATTAGTTATTTATAAATATAAAGCCATTTCTATACTTAGCTCCAAATACCTTCCTCTCCCCCTTCTCATCAGATAGTATAACCAGGTTTAACCTACCATTAAAAACTTCTTTTTTTTTGATGATTATCTGATAATTTATATATCAGCGTATTCACTACAAACAGTTATGATGTACATTATACAATGTGTTTATTTTTTTTTCTGAAATGAGACTCAAAATAAAGTTATTTAAATTTTAAACATCTTATTATCACTTAATGTGGACTGACTATACAGAATCTTCTTACAGCACGTGGTAGACCGGAAATCTAAAAGATCTCAGGCGGCTTTTTCCATTGCAGACTGAAACGTGAAGTTTCCTTTGCATGTCCCTTTACCATAGATGGACTGAAGTCTTACTTCCTACATCTCATGGTAGACTAGACTGCCAAATGGACTGAGATGGATCTCCTACATTTGGTCTTTTTATTGCAGACTGAAACATGCCGTTTCCTTTGCGTATATCCCTTTACCATAGATGGACTGAAGTTTCACTTCCTACATCTCATGATAGACTGGACTGCCAAATGGACTGAGACGGACTCCTACATTTGTTCTTTTTATTGCAGACTGACACAATGTGTTTCCTTTGCGTATCCCTTTACCATAGATGGACTGAAGCCGAGCTTCCTACATCTCATGGTAGACTGGACTGCCAGATGGACTGAGACGGATTTCCTACATCTGGTATTTTATTGCAGACTGAAACATTCCGTTTCCTTTGCATATATCCCTTTATCATAGATGGACTGAAGTCTCACTTCCTACATCTCATGATAGACTATACCACTATCATGAATGGACTTGGATTTTCAATCCACTTCATTCATTCATTCGACCATTATATGTGCATATATACTAGAAAACCCATATCTAACTAGCAATTGCAAGCCACAAACAAGCATATAGGGTAATTGTTCCCTTCGTTGTGGTAGTACCTAATGTTGCGGTAGTGGCATTTGAGCACTTTTTCGACTGAAATGTTACCAAAAGGCATTTTTAATAGATGTATTATGCTTAATTTATAAGATTGCACTTTTTGTGTGCTTAAGTTTTGCCCAAAAACCTAGTTTAAAAAAATATTTTCCTTAATGTTTCTGCTACTGTGTTCCTATTGTTGCGGTAGTGTTCCTAATGTTGCGGTATCCCATATGATTTCAATGGGATACCGCAACATTAGGAACCGAAATTAAATTTTACCTCCATAATAGGAACAGTGTGCCTATTGTTGTGGTATGCGATTATTGATCGAAAACAGAGAGAAACGATAGTTTTCATATTTTTCCCAGCAAATTTGGATAGAAAACTACCGACTAACGTTTTGAAACCGTTCATTAGACGGTACGATCATATTTTTTTTTGAATTAATTTACTTTATTACCACAACGATCGGCACACTTACCCTATGCTGAATTGTTGTTTGATAGAAATAATGATAACTGAATTAAAATCAGACTGCACAAAGGATTGTTCAATTTAAATATTAATTGATGTTTCACCTTCCGCATCGAAGTAATAATAATTGATTAAAGAATTTTTCGAGACTTTAATAAGCTTCTAATTCCATTTTCAATAGGTTTTTATTAAAATGCGATAAAACCTTTATCTGCTTCTTGTTGATCCAATATAGTTCCAGTATATGCTTTCACAAATCGAACTATCATACTTCAGCTCACTGAGCACTGTTTGCAGACGAAAATTTTAGAGCTAAATAATGTCACATGTCTTAACAATTTTCCATCGACATCGAAACTTTGCTCGAATAATTGAATAAATAAGCAAGGTTTACTCAACAGTTAATGAAAACAATCATGTGTTATTATGATTTACCACTTCTCAGTATAAGGGAAGGGCAAATGTGATCATCATTAAGTCATGGGAAGTTTATGTTTTGTTTTGAGTGATACAACTCATCAACTCATCAAAGCGGCTGGCAATCAACAGTTCTCAAGCCTGAATCTGGATGTAGCTACTTCAATATGTAGTTATTATTTCGTAAAAGGTGTTCACAGCATGGGAGCAATGCATTGATATTCATTGGTGAAAACTTTTGCATTTCATTGATTTAAATCACTGTTAATGTAGCTTCCCAACTAACATTTATTGTGAATGTAAACGTCAACAAAGCGTCCTTAATACGGCTTGATGCTGAGTTACTGTGTTGTACATATGGACGGAAGCTTCTATGCAAGCCCTATACCAATGAATCTGGCGAACTTAATCAGCTTGTACATGCTGTGCGATCAGCTTCTATGCCACCTAGTCATAGCTCTTTTCTCGGCTCCTATGTAACCACTAACTGAATAACATCTTGAAAGGCGCTTTTTCAGCCTTTTCGCAGTTGTTAAATAATAGTTTTACGGCATCCCCAAATTAAACGATTAAATATAATTGGGTTATGGATACCGTGACGCAATACATGTGGAACTGGAATTATCATTTTTAAAATTGAATAATTAAAGTACTTGCCGCTACTTGGGATCGAACTCCCGATCTCCGTATCCACTGGTCCCGATGATGTCCTCGCTGCCACACTGCTATATATAAATAACATAGAAAATAGCCCGTTTTGTTTTACTCCAGACAAGGCTTCATAATTGTGCCACAAGAAACCTTACCCAACTTCATCTTGCTGTAAAAGCTTGTGAAACGTCAAACGCAATAATGTTTACATTGAACAAGCTGTATGGTTGCGCCAACAGATTCTTCTTCACAGCTGCTAGCTGAAAGAGTGTTCTTTGAACGGCTACGAAGTGCTGCTGTTTTATGTTTTGGCAACATTACAAAACGTACTGTATAAAAGCAGCTGTTGTAGTGGCTGGGACTCTTACTCGATTTGCACATCTTCCGGCAAATCTTCCGGCATTGAATTAGAGTGCAATAAAAGCAACCCAAATAATTTCACAACACAGACATGGATAGCTGTAAAGAATTTGTGTAGTAGCTATATATCCCGCTTAAAGTTTGTTTTTACAATAATGTTTATATCCGACAAGCCGTGTTGGTGAACCAACAGTTTCTTTATTACAGCTTCTAGCCGTAATGACATCGCATAACGGCCTTTAAAGCGCTGCTGGTTTGGGGATTTGTCAGTATAACGAATTGTACTGTATAGTAGCAGCTGTTTTGTTAGTGGGGACTCCTATTCGATGTGTTCAAGTTTTCACATCTTCCGAGAAATCTCCCGGAGTTGGAATAGAGTGGAGTAAAGGCAGCCCCAGTGACAAGCAATGGATTTCTGAAAACCGAGTTTGGTAGCTGTATGGTGCTTGTTTTGCAGTCGTGTATTAGCTTATGATTTATATTTGACTAGCTTTCCTTTTATTCAGCGTTGACTGCTTTTACTCGATGGTTACACAACAGAAAGCAAATGACTGAAGCTTATAGCGCTGAAAATGTTAGTTGGGTTAATAAAAGCTTTACAAAATATTTCGCTTAACATAAAGCAATATGGTTCATACTCTATAAATTCGAAAAATTAGTGTGAACAAAACAAAACAAATTTGAGAATAATTCCAAATGTTATTCAGCATCCTACTGAACTCATTCGTCATAATGGTGCTGGATCAATAAGTGAATGTTAGTTGGGTATTTCATACGACATCTGCTAAATTGGTGCTCGGCCCAACGTACACAACTTCGCATCGGCTAACGTACACAAGTACACTTAAGTTTATTAGTGTAAAATGTAGCTGGGAAATGATAATACAGTGCATTTTCAAATTATCACAAAAGCCCAAATATTTATGAAACCGTATATTTAGTTCAACAAGTTTTTGGGGACTTTTTCGTTCCTCACTTGGCATCTCGAACTCACTATTACATGATGCGATAAAGCTCATTTTAAGATACGTGAATCATTTTCATCTAAGTCCCTCGTATCATCCTTCTCGAACTAAACCATACTCTGGCTGTTTTGAGTTTCTTTCATTCACGGGTTGACATGTTGTATATACTACATCGCACAATTAAACGTATTCGTCTACGAGTGCATTGAATCAAATTAATATTTATACATGCAAACTTGATTCATACATTGAGACTCAATTGAAGACTTAATTTGCCTTTGACTCAATGCTAATTATCATAATGCTGTTCTAACAAACAGAACACACAGTAAGTAAAACTATGTTGACCAATCTCAGTAGGGTATTGCGCATTGCGCGGTTATAAGTGCGACGATGAAGTGCGGAATCTTCAATAAAAGTGCGATTTTGCATCAAATCGTTCCGGTGTCTTCACCGCACTTATTCATCACGAGCTAATGAATAAGTGCGGTGAAGACACCGGAACGATCTGACGCAAAATCGCACTTTTATTTGAGATACCGCACTTTGTCTCAGTCCAGTTAGCAATGCAATAAACTATACTGATTTGAAAAATAATACGACCTGTCCACTTCTGGCATGACATTGCTTGAATGATAGTAAAGTACGTTGCTAGTTTTCCAAATTCGGTCATTTAACCTTCCTTTTTCATCACGTTGGAAACAGCTCGCTGGCGTAGTGTGCGGTTTGGGTTAAAAATTTCCCTAATGCCAAAGAAGAGTCAACAATCATTTTACTCCCACCGTCAGGGTTGAAAATCGTCGCCGTCTGAGCAGAAAAGTCGACAACGAGAACGAAAACTAGGCAGCAAACGGTGCTCGTTCCACATCGGATGACTCATTTTAGCAGCGAATCGTCGCACAGTGGCGGGGCTCCACACGAATGCCGAACAAAACCTAAAACTTTTTTCAATAGCGCTGAAATTTTCAATGCAAGATAATTTTGGTGCTCTGAATCTATTTCTGGCATCAAAACTTACATAACTTGCATAGTTTTTGTATAAAAGTAGATTGAAAGTTAAAAATTAACCTTATTTTAATAAATAAAAAAAAATGCTAATTATGTTTATTTCTTTTGAAATATGACACATTCTACCGTGACGTTACAACGTTTTGACGCCTTTTGGTCAGATTTTTCACTATGCACTGAAGTTTTTTTTTGCGACAGTAATGGTACCGCGTAAAAAAACCGTTATTTCAAAAAACGTCGTAAAAAACAGCGTTATTTTAAAAACCATCGTAAAAAACCGCGTTATTTCAAAAAACGACGTAAAAAAGTCAAGTCACGGTAGATGTGGTTCTGACTATTTTACGCGTGTTTTTGAAAAAACGCGGATTTTTTTACGACGGGTTTTGAAATAACGCATTTTTTTTAGGACGGACCGCGTAAAAAAACTTCAGTGTAACTCGTAAATTCGACCGTAAACCCTCAAATATTTTTGCATATTCAGATTCCTTGTAAAATTTCCAATAAGTTTGATATGTTGAACAGTTAGTTTTCATTGCAAAAGTATGTTAAAAATGAGAATTTGTAGCGTGACGTAACAACGTTGTAACGTCACGCTACTCATTACCATTTTTAACATACTTTTCCGATGAAAACTAACTGTTCAACAGATCATACTTATTGGAAATTTCACAAGGAATCCGAATATGCAAAAATATTTGAGGGTTTACGGTCGAATTTACAAGTTATAGTGGAAAATCTGACCGAAAAGGCGTAAAAACGTTGTAACGTCACGGTAGAATGTGCCATATCTGGAACAACATTTGAAAAGGGCATACAAGCATTGGTAAACAATGACTTCACACGTCGCTCCTGAGCCCCCCTCAGCTTATTCACATAAACTAGGACCGAAACATCGATCTTTCGAATAACGGTGTTCATTTGCGTGGGCGGGCTGCTGTTAGGCCCTACGAAGCGTTTTCGAAAAAAGACACAAGACCAGTGAAGAGAATTATCAGACAAAAGAGGCACAGAACAAGCAACAAAGAAGACGCAGCGATTACTCTTTATCCCAACTGGTAACAGATAATGACATGATCTCGAAATTTTTTGTTGCAGACAAAACGAAAGCTGAATTTATTGCGTACTTTTCAACTCGTGAATAATCAATTATTACCAACCCAAAATCGAACATTTTTGATGATACATCTTCAGCAGCGTTGCAGTGTTTACCGACTCGAAGTTACCGCTCGAAAATCACAATGCAAGCCTTGAAAATCTCTAAACTCGTGGTGTACGATCTTTGTCCTATTCTGTTCAAGTTGGGACAAACATATGTCGCATCGGGTAGAACGTCGCAACAAATTCAGGTTGCGACATTGTCGTTATTGCTGCGCGATAGTTGAATTTTGATTCACTGCACAAGACCTCTTGGGCCCTTTTCAAATGTTGTTCCAGATATATTGAACATCGATTACCTACAGAACGTGTGATCTTTACCCATAATAAAACAAAGATGATTAATGAGACATTTGTAGTATGGGTGTTGACCTGGTTGAAGCTGAAACAAGTGTCGTGTCTCGTGTCTTTATCGCTTTTAACTATTAGTAAAATGCCTATTCTCTTGTTTGTTTACCCGTCTAATCTGATTTTGCCTGATCCATAGATGCGTCGCGTGTTATCCACAGTAGCTGTCTACAACATCGTATTTTTAGAACTTGCATAGAAAAGAAACCCCTCTAGTTATTGAAACCGACAAATGGACGGTTTTTGCTGTGAAAGCATAGATTTGAAAATGACAAACAAAAACCAATTAAAGCATCACAATCTCTGCAAAATTGTGTATTTGCCGTAGCCACCACTCAAAATCAATCAAACTTGCCTGTTCTCCTAAAAGCTTGTCAAGCTTGCGGTGGGTATACGTAAGTATGAGTAGCTTATAAGAGACCCGACCGTATATATTATATTATACAAATGCTCCTAACGCGACTACACTAAAATTGAAGTCATGGGGACTAGGCCTGTCCAATTTTAAAAATGTTCTCTGATTCTCAAGTCCACCCGCTAGCATTGGGCAAGTTTGGCTGAAACATCGATTTTTGTGAATCGATTCGAATTGTACCAGCAATATCGATTCACCGATTTAATCGAATCCTTTGAATCGATGTTTTCAAATCGATTCGATATTATAAAATGATTCAAAACCATAAAATGATCCGTTTGCAGCATGGAGTACAAGTTCAGAGATGATTTATTTGTCTAAATAAATTTACTATAAAAAATTGAGATTGTACATCGATCCGTCCGTCTCTAGAGGAATTCCTGGATGAATCCGTGGAGGAATTCCAAATTCCTGGAGGAATTCTTGCAGGAATACCTGAAGGAAACCCTGAAGGAATCCCTGGAGGAATTCCAGGAGAATTTCCTGGAGGACTCACTGAAGAAATTTTTGGATGAATGCCTGGAGCATATTCTGGAAGAAGTCTTGAAGGAATCCCTGGATGAACTCCTGGGGGATTCCCCAGAGGAAACCTGGGAGGAATCTCTGGAGATGATGAATCTTGAGGAATTCTTGGAGGAATCCTTAGAGAAATTTCTGAAGAAATTCTTGGAAGAACTCCTGGAGGATTTCTGGAAAAATCGCTGGAAGAATTTCTGAAGTAATTTCTGACGGAATCCCAGAGGGAACTCTTGGAGAAATCCCTAGAGGAATTCTTGAAGAAATCCCCGAATGAATCCCTGGAAGAATCTCTAGAGGAATTCTGGGAGGAATCCCTTGAGAAATTTCTGAAGAAATTCCTAGAGAAATTCCTAGAGGAGTTCCCAGAGGAATTCCTGGAGGAAATCCTGGAAGAAATCCCGGAGGAATCCATGGAGGATTTCCTGGAATAATTCCAAAAAGAATTCCTGGAGGAATTCCTGAAGAAATACCTGGAGTATTCCCTGGAGAAATTCTTGGTGGAATTGCCGGAGGAATCCCTGGAGAAATGCCTGGAGGAATACCAGGAATAATTCCTGGACTAATTCTGGGAGGAATTCCTAGGGGCATTTCTGAAGGAATCCCTGGAGGAATTCTTGGAGGATTCCTGAAGAAATCATGAATTCCTAGAGGAATCGCAGAAGGTATTCATGCAGGAATCGCTGGAGAAATTTTTGGAATAATTCCTGGATAAACTCCGGAAGGAATTCCTGGGGAAATTTTTAAAGGAATTCCTACAGGATTATTTGGAGAAATTTCTGGATAAATTGCCGTAGGTATTGTGGAGGTATTCCTGGAGGAATGCTTAGAGCAATCCCAAGAGAAATTCCTGAAGGAATGCCCAGAGGAACCCCTAGAGAAATTGCTGGAGACATGCCTGTAGGATTTCCTGAAGGAATATCTAGAGAAATTCCTTGAGAAATCTCTAGAGAAATTTCTGGAGGTTAGAGAAGTCCCTGGAGTAATTCCTGGAGGATTTCCGGAGCACTTTCAGGAGAAATTTCTAGAGAAATTCCTTGAGGTATGTCAAGAGGAATACCTGTACGAATCTGGAGAAATTCCTAGAGGAATCTCAAAAGAATTTGCTAGAGGAATTCCTGGATGAATCTCTGTAAGAATTTTTAGAGGAATCCATGTAAGAATTTCCAGAGGAATCCCTTGAGGAATTCTTGGAAGAATCCCAGGAAGAATTCCTGAAGAAATCGAAGGATCAATTTCTGAGGGATTTCTAGGAGGAGTTTCTGAAGAAATCCCAGGAGGAAGTACTGAAGAAAACGCAGAAATTCCAGAGGAAATCCTGAAGAAAACCTAAAAAGAGTACGCAGAGGAACTTTTGGAGCCATCCCTGTGGTAGTTCCTGAAGGACTCCCTGGAGGAGTTGCTGTAGAAACTCCTGGAGGAAGCTTGAAAGCAACCCCAAGACGAATTCCTAAGGGAATCTCTAAACAGGAAGTCTTAGATTAATTCCTGGAGGAGTTTCCGGAAGAATTCCAGGAGGAATTCCTGGAGGAATCCCAAGAAGGTTTCTCGGAGGCTTTTTCAAAGTAATCCTGGACCTGGTGTGATGGTTAGAACACTTGACTATCACGCCGAGAACCTGGGATCGAATCCCACTCCCGACAAACTCGCAAAATGTGAGTTCTTCCTTCGGAAGGGAAGTAAAGCATGGGTCCCGAGATGAACTAGCATAGGGCCAAAAATCTAGTATATACAGATAAAAATAATAATAATAATAATCCTGGAAGTTGTTCCCAAAAGAATCACACTAGGAATTCCCAGGTGAATCCCTGGAGGAATTTCGAAGAAATTTGTGAAGAAACCCCATGATGAATCCTGGAAGCAATCCCATGAGTAATTCCTTATGGAATCTCACGAGAGCTTTCTTTGCGAATTCCTGGAATAATGTCTGTAGGAATCCCTGGATAAAACATTTGAAGAAATCCATGTCTGTAGTAATTTCTGCACGAATTATTGAAGGAATACTTGGATGGATTCCTAATGGATTGTTTTTAAGAAATTCTTGGATTAATTTTTGAATAATCTCTAGTAAAATTTTCAGAAACAATTACTGGAAGACATTCCTGCTGAAATACTTCGAATAATTGCAAATGGAATTGTTGGAGCAATCTCCAGCGGAATTCTGAAAGGAATATATGTAGAAATCCTTGAAGAAATCTCTGAAGAAATATCTGCAGAAATACCTTAAAGGATCTCTGGAGAAACTCTTGAAGGGATCTTTGAAAACAGCACTTGAACAATCACTGGAGTGACCTTTGGAGATCTTCTTCTTCTTATTTGTGGCTCTACGTCCCCACTGGGACTTGGCCTGCCTCGCTTCAACTTAGTGTTCTTTGAGCACTTCCACAGTTATTAATTGAAGGGCTTTCTTTGCCTGCCATTGCATAAATTTGTATATTTTGAGGCAAATACAGTGATACACTATGCCCAGGGAATCGAGAAAATTTTCCCGACCGGAACGGGAATCGAACCCACCGTCTCCGGATTGGCGATACATAGCCTTAACCACTAGGCTAACTGGAGACCCACTAGGCTAACTGGACCTTTAGAGATATCCCACGATAAATCCCCCAGAAATATCTGGTAGAATCCCTAGATGAATTCTTAAAGAAATCTCAATAGGAATTCAAGATGGAATCACTGCAGCAAGCTATAGAAAAAAATCCTGGAGGAATTGTTCACACTCATATAGTTTACGAAACTATACAAAACTGCAATGCCTATTTGCATATTCACATATCGGGCGCTCATGCCGCTTAAAAGTCATCTCAAGTCAGCCCCCCCCCCCCTGGGCCCCCTCCAGAAAAAAATCCTAGCTATGCCAATGTTTTTACGACTCTGTGTCGAAAATTGATATAACGTTGAGACAATAATGCATTCTATTCTATTCTATTCTAGTGCTTGCACAGCCCGTATTGAAAAGCATCCTGGAAGTACCAAAATTTCTTCTGATATTTTCTTGTCAGCATTAATATTATGCGTTGCGCGAAAATTTGTACGCGCAAGCGCCCATACATCTCCGCCTGTAAGAAAAATCATTTCGGTGTTTTCGGCGCAGTATTCCTTGGCCAATTCGCGCACTTATTGTAGAAGACACCATAACGATTAGGGCTGTGCATCGTCACGGTTTATAGGTATCGGCGATATACGATTAATCTCATATCGGTATCGGCGATATATCGGATTCGAAATTATCGATGTCGTATCGATATCCGATAACTTCATTAAAAGGCACACACATAACAAAGACGAATAGTTGTGCCGTTTGTATAATAAACTAGCTGGCCCGGCAAACTTTGTTTTGCCAAGATGCGGTGGTTTGACAACTGTTGGGCTCGAGAAAGCACCGCACTCTAGATTGGTTTCATTTCGAGCATGTTGATTTTCTTTCCAGCTCACGAAAAATCAGTGCTTTATCATTTTTTTATTTTTCTAGTGGATTTTCGTAACTTTTTGTACATATAAACACAGCCACCATGAATACGAACCAAACCGTGCAAGTGTCATGCTGATCGGTCCACCCGTTCTTGAGTTTTGTTGCCTCAAAGGAACTTCTAACTCATTTTTATATATAGATAGATGCGCTACAAGTGAACATTTGGAGTCAATGCTGTTGTGTGAATGGTGAAACTTGTAGAAAAAATATTACAAAATCTGACCTAATAATTAAATTAATCGAAAATATCGGGAATAGTTAGCGTTTATCGGTATCTTTTTATATCGGTTTTAGCAATATCGAATATCGTATCAATAAATTTGATCCGATAATATCGATATTATCGATAATATCGATAAATGCACAGCCCTAATAACGATTAAACATACCAGCGGAGGTCTATTAGCGATTTTGCACCTTTTTCGCTCTCTATTTTCTTGCAACGGGTAATATTTGCAGCATATCAGAGATGTGACACAAATATTAAAACGGCCAGGCCCACTGTGCAGACTCATGTGTTGGAAGATAATTCAAAAAATTAAGGCAATCAGGTTCTCTACTTATGAATAACATGATTGACAAACCTTTTTGAATTGAATAAAAGAAGAAACGGGGACAACCGTACCAACCGTTTCATTTTAGAGTAATGGTGTTTGAACATACAATCGTTGGGAGTGGTGCTGCTAAGAAGGTTAATGCACACTCCGTTTTAGTTGGCATTACTTCTCCTGGGATGGGGCACAGGCATTTCTCCATGTGTCCTGGTTTAAAAGCCTAGGCTTAAGGTGAAACTGGAAGCATTTTCTCATTTTTTTGGTTTTTGATTTTTTATTAAATAACGAAGCAATATTTTCAAAGAGTGTCAGTGTGCGGTAGTTCGGCAGCAGCAAAGTTTCGCGCGCTCGCTTTGCTAGATTTTTGCGATTTGTTTTTCTTCTCTGCGGGGCACCGACGACGGGAAGCCAAGCAGTCAGTAGTGTGCGGTAGTTCGGCAGCAGCAAAGCTTCGCGCGCTCGCTTTGCTAGATTTTTGCGATTTGTTTTTCTTCTCTGCGGGGCACCGACGACGGGACGCCAAGCAGTCAGTAGTGTGCGGTAGTACGGCAGCAGCAAAGCTTTGCGCGCTGGCTTTGCTAGATTTTTGCGATTTTTTTTTCTCTTCTCTCTGCGGGGCTCCGACGACGGGACGAGTGTGCGCGCGCCGTGGTTGAGTCGGTTCCGAATTTTTCGCTTCCCTTCGGCGCTAGTTTCCAATACACTTTTAGTTGATAATAAATATTTTCTTTCATTTTTTTGCATTTACACAAAAGAGTGAAAAATGTTAGTTCGGGTTCGCCGGTCGAGAAAAAATCCGGGCGCCGACAAGTGAGTCGCGTTCAGTGTATTTCTGTGTGGAATAGACTAAAGGTTTCTGCTCCCTAGTGGAGTGGAGACGCGCGATAGAATTTTCTTTTTGGCTAGTTCTTGCGTTGCAAAGTGGTCGGTTGTTAACGGCGGTTTGTGTATATTGATCCATTGTCAAATCATATCACCAACCATAGGTGACTCCCGGACTGACAATGCACCTTACCCTACTAACAAAAAATTCCTTCCTGAGACAAACGTGGAGATGCAGCGATTCGCGGTCTTTTTAACAACGTTTGTCTTACTAACATTCCCTTCCATCCTCGATGACCGTAAGGACGTGGCCGGCGCCGTTATTGACCTTATTAAAGTTGAGAGCTCTCGACCTGTGTACATTGAGAATAGTAAGCTAGTCCCAAGCCCTATTCATTGGTTCCTTGTGCAATTTCGATTGCTCTGGTCAATCACGGAGTAGCAACTACGAATTGTGCGGTCATCTATGCTCATGCTCATGCTCATGCTCAATAACGAAGCAATATTTTCAAAATCAGTTTTCGTACACATGTAGAGTATGGATCAAGGCATCTTCTGAATTTTTTTGAGGTGGAAAATGTTTTCCATTTTTGCAGAAACCATTTTTTTGTGAAATTTTGTTCAAAAATGGTTTCTGAAAAAACGAAAACCATTTTCCTCCACGGAAAAAAATCAGGAGATACCCTGATCCATACTCTACATGTGCACGAAAACCGATTTTGAAAATATTGCTTCGCTATTTTATAAAAAATCGAAAACCAAAAAATGAGGAAATGGATCGAGTTTCGCCTTAAGCGCCATTACTCGCTCTCTGAAACGAGAATAAAAAAAAAACTATGATCCCTTCCCTGAATGTAAGGAAAATAAGCCCATAAAGTTATCACAACAAATATAAGAAATTACTACAAATATACAAAAAAAATAAAGAAATTGAAATCAAAATTTCCGAAAGTCATATAAAAAAAATCAATTCCTTCCTGAACTAAGGGTGGATCTAACGATAATCGCAACAAATCACAATTGCAAGATGTAACGTTGAGACAATGCATTCTGAAGAAAAATGAAAATTTTATATTCTTGAATCGAAAGAAAAATCGAATGTAAAAAATCAGTAAAAATCAGTTTTAGTTTTCGTGGATAGAATGACAGTTCAATCGATAAAGTGACAGTTCGACCCGAACAAAAAAAAAAAATCCCCATACAAACTTTAAATGCATTTTAAAGATAGTTCCCGGACTTCAAAAATTATAAAATTTTGGATTTCGAATAATTTTTGGGCGCAGAATCCGATTATGAAATAATCCGGATACCCCCAAAGAGCCCAATTAGGGAACGTCCATAAATTACGTCACGCAAAAATTTCCCATTTTCAACCCCCCCTCCCCCCTATGTCACACTTTTTGTATGGGACCTCTAAAATTTTTGTATGGGTCGTCACACTTTGCTGAACCCCCCCTCCCCCCTAAAAGCGTGACGTAATTTATGGACGTTCCCTTATCACATTTGTAATCCGAAAAATCTTAAAAAGTTGAGTTTTTGAAAGAATTTGTTCTGGAACACCCTAACATCCGTATTAAGTTGAATATTCTAAAACGGCATCATATTCTCTAATATTTCGTGGTTATTTGCTTCTTTGACATCAATTCTGTAGGAGTTGAGCAAAACATATTGAAATTCGTAAAAGCCAATTGTGTCCTAAAAACTAGCTTTTTTGGGGCAATCATGCTTCGCCGCGCAAAAAGTTGAATCGCATCAGCACTGATTTTGATGACCAACACGCTTGTTTGTTGACACCCGCGATAGGGGGTAGCCAAGGCAAATTTCAAGGAAGCAAAGCTACTACCGTCTACCCCCGTTGGTTTGACCTCATCTAATCTGAACACTTCAATTTGACCCCCTCTAATCTGCACATCGTTCAAACTAAAAATGGTTCAAACGTCATTCTGCTCATGGAACGGAGTGAAACGGAACGCAGAATAAAAACAAAACAGCAAGAAGGGTTACCCTCAGTGTCTTTTTCGATGCCTACAGGGTTACTAGAAGTTCAAATTAAAAAATGAACCCCGTTGGTTTGCATGAGGTGTCGTTCAAACCAACGGGGGTAGACGGTATCAGGTATCAGAATGTTGGCTCAGGTGGCACGTTCTCCTCCAAATGGGAGATTTGTGCCTCGCACGTCATTGCCATCTCATCACTTACCCGACGGAAAATATAGGATTGAGGGAATAAAGGAAGGATTCTAGAAAAAAAAGGAATGGATGAAAAGGAAAAAGGGGTAAGAAAGAGAAGTATATTGAAATAAACACCCCCAATGAGATGCTTATTAAAACTGCATAGTTGCATAGTTGGTACGTGGAATGAAAGAAACCCAAAGAAGAATTAGTTCCTTTTATTCCTGCGTACAATAGTTAAGAATCCAGTACAATACCCCCGAAAGGATACTGAAACTCATTCAATATCTCATCATCCATACAAAAACCATTGAACTGCAAACTGTAGTAGAACGTGATTTTTGAATATGTTGAAAAAGAACTCGATGGGAGCTTACTTCTTTGAAAGAAGATGAGCAGAAATTTTGTGGAAACCATAGTTCACCATAAATTTTTGCTTTTTTAGGAGATCAACTGAGTCATCGCCAATGCTGCAGAAGAATAGACGGTATCCATTCTCCTTTTGTTTGACGTTGTTGATCTTCCAAAAGTTTGCCAAAATCGAGGGATTCTGGAAAACTATCCGATTCAAAACATCAGCCTGATTCAGTTTTTCTTTCGCATTCCAAGGAACGCGCAAACAAATATTGTTTGTATGAAGACTGAATGGCTCAAAAACGAATTTAAAACCATCAGTTGCTGTCTCGTTAATCTCCACCAACTTCTTCCGTAGCCAGTCATGGCTTCCCTGGTTTTCAGGTGAAAACCACATTTTGCCATACCGGATTCCACAGCCAAAGAAAGTGGGGATTAACGAGTCAGGTGACGTTTGGTACAAAAAGACGTTAAGGTCGCTAAGTAATTCGTCCTTCAATACGTCAGTGAAAAAGCCGTTCTTAAGCTTAATCTGAAAACGTAATGAAGATCGTAAATTAGAATTTTCATCAGAAAGAAGCATTTTACCTGAGGAAGCAGCTTTGCGATTAAGCTTCTTCCTTTGGTTCTTCGCGTAGTTTTTACCTCTAGAGGAAGAACTACCTTGAACATCACCAGTCGATGCAGAGGAGGCTGCAATAGGTAATTCTTTCCCAGCATTCTGGGGTTTCTCAAAAGTATGTCCAGTAGATACTTCTTTTGAACACCCAGACTGCTGTTCCGAATTTCCAGATGCATTGCCCAGAAAATCAGCCATATTGGCAAATCTTTTTCTAATAGCTTGAACAAAACCATCAGCCTTCGAAAACGTCCAAAGAGAAAAGAAAGGTTATCTTCAATCAGATTGCCTCTAGACCCGATGGAATTTGGTTAACACCAACACAATTAGTTGTGATGAGAGCTTTCGTGTCAAGAGTAACTCTTCAAAAACTCAAACACAGCTCGTGAACAATTCGTAATATACACGGCATCTCCATAGGCACACATACTTGATATAGCATACAGAAATATTCCATGCACCGCTATCTTTTTTGCATCGTTATATGATGCATCTGTAGTGGCATGTGTACAGAGATCATCACATCGATACAAATAACACTAGACGGATCGGTTCATTCCAAAGGCACACAAGATGTCGTGCGAAACCGAAATGCAGTAATAATACCACTGTTGTATTCACGAGACGCGTTCGATTCAAATATTTGCCGCGTATTATGATAAGTATACTTGTAAGTATACTTGTAAGTATATCTATCTATGAGGTGTCGTTCAAACCAACGGGGGTAGACGGTAGTTATTGGCGACAATTCATTGAGGGTCTCTCAAGAGAAACTTCGATGACAACGCTTTGGAGAGTGGCTCGCAACATGCGAAACCGCTCTTCTTCTAATGAGAGTGACGAATACTCCAACCGTTGGATATTCAGCTTCGCGAAAAAAGTCTGCCCAGACTCAGTCCCAGCACGACCGATTTCTTGGGAATCAATCTCAAGAGACGGTTCTCTGGACAGACCATTCTCAATGCTGGAATTTTCTATAGCTCTTCTTTCATCAAACAATTCTTCTCCGGGACGCGATATGATAAAGTTCAATCTTCTTAAGAATCTCCCAGATATCGCAAAAAGACGATTACTAGACCTGTTCAACTCATTCATGGAGAACAACATCGTTCCGCATGAATGGAGACAGGTCAAAGTAATAGCTATTCAAAAGCCTGGTAAACCAGCGTCTGATCATAATTCATACCGCCCAATTGCTATGTTATCATGTTTAAGGAAATTGTTAGAAAAAATGATCCTTTCGCGACTCGACCATTGGGTTGAATCGAATAACTTGCTTTCAAATACACAATTCGGGTTCCGCAAGGGCAAAGGAACAAACGACTGTCTGGCGTTGCTTTCAACAGATATTCAACTGGCCTTTGCGGAAAAGGAGCAATTGGCTTCAGCTTTCTTGGATATTAAGGGCGCTTTTGATTCAGTTTCCATAGAAATATTGTCAGAAAAACTGCACAATAGTGGACTACCCGGACTTTTAAACAATTTCTTGTATAATTTGTTGTCAGAAAAACATATGAGCTTCAATCTCGGACAACTGACAACTTCCAGAATAAGCTACATGGGCCTACCCCAAGGCTCATGTTTAAGTTCCTTGCTTTATAATTTCTACGTGAAAGACATTGATAGCTGTCTGGAAGGACAATGCACGCTAAGACAACTTGCAGATGATGCTGTGGTTTCTCTCAAAGGCCCCATTGCAAAATTCCTTAAACAATCTTTCCATTTGGGCAAGAAATTTAGGAATCGAGTTTTCTCCGCAAAAAACTCAATTGGTTGTGTTTTCTAGAAAGCGGAACCCAGCCCAACTGAAACTCAATCTTTTGGGAATAGAAATCGACCAATCTTTGACTTCGAAATACCTTGGGGTCTGGTTTGATTCAAAAGGCACTTGGGGTACCCAAATCAAGTATTTGGTGCAAAAATGTCAACAAAGGATCATTTTTTTTTAGTTTTTATTTTTGTGTATTTTAACTAAGATGCTAATTCTACACTCTACAAAGGATCAATTTTCTACGCACAATTACCGGAACATGGTGGGGTGCTCACCCGGAAGACCTCATAAAACTTTACAAAACGACTATTCTCTGTGTTCTCGAGTATAGCTCTTTCTGTTTCCACTCAGCAGCAAACTGCCACCTATTAAAGTTGGAACGAATTCAATATCGTTGTCTACGTATTGCCCTCGGCTGCATGCACTCAACGCATAATGCGAACCTAGAGGTCCTGGCAGGGGTGAAACCTCTCCAGAACCGCTTCTGGGAGCTCTCACTAAGGTTACTTATCAAGTGTGGAGTGAGCAACACACTTGTGATTGAAAACTTCGAAGAAATGCTCACTCTGAATACTCAGTCAAAATTTATGAGAATCTATCTTTTCTACATGTCATCTGACATAAGCCTCCCAGTTCATAATCCACCTCGTGTACACTTCACCAATGACAGTTCCTCGGTTAAAAACGATCTGTCAATGAAACAAGCTGTTCATGGAATTCCAGATCAACTTCGATGTAGGTATATCTATTCCTCGCATTTTTAACGAAAAGTACCAACATGTCAATTCCGGTAAGAGATTCTTTACTGATGGGAGCAGATGGGTGCACTGGTCGAAAGATCATACTAGATTACCTTTGTATGGGTCCCCTCACATTGCTCAATTTATGGCAATGAGAAGGCGGACTTTCTCGCAAAGGTGGGCGCACAGGAAGGTGAGATCTATGATAGAAGAATTTCATACGATGAATTTTTCCATTTTGTTCGCCAGAGTTCTCTTCAAAGTTGGCAAAATGATTGGCGAGATGGCCAGCTGGGACGGTGGTTACATTCCATTATTCCTAATGTTTCCTTGCGAGCGTGGTAGTATGGTTTGGATGTAAGTCGAAATTTCATTCGCGTAATGTCAAGGCTTATGTCAAACCATTACTCGCTAGACGCGCATTTACACAGGATTAACCTCGCGTTGAGCAATGTTTGTACTAAGTGCGGTTCCGGTTATGATGGCATCGACCACGTAGTTTGGCAATGCCCGGATAATGACGCCTCCAGAGCACTACTTTTGGATACCCTTGAGGCCCGAGGTAGACAACCCTTTGTTCTTGTGAGAGATGTGTTGGGCACTCGCGATGTCACTTATATGCTATGCATTTACGACTTTCTTCGCTTGTCTTGTATAAAGGTTTAATTCTCTTGTGTTTTCTCCCCCAGTTTTTTTTTTCTCTGTTTTCGTCTTTGTGTTGTTCCTGGCCATCCGGCAGATGAAAAGCCCGCTACAATCTGGTGCTGAATCACTATGAAGACAACGAACACGCCATTACGTTATACCTTTCGGATGAGCTTCAGAGAACCCTTACCCCCAGTCCTTACCACGCCCATCCTAAAAGCATATGTGACCCACTAATCTCGAGCTGCCACGAGTATCCTGGCTCCGTCCCGTACTAACTATGTTGTATAAGAATCATATTTGTACATAAAATACAAACAATGAGTTTTGGCTCCGCAAAGCGTTAAACGCGATTGAGCCCAAAATAAATGAACTGGTTAAAAAAAACTAATTTTATCAAAAATTCGACTTCTTAAGGTTTTTCGGATTACCAATGGTCGGCGTTAAGTCAGAGAGGACCATGTGTCTGTTTTATAATGTCGAGAAAAACGACTTTAAAGTTTGCAACTCTGCAAATTTTGAATTTTTCAACAAATGTTATTGATTTTTTCCCATAAATCTTAATAACTATCAACAAAGCATCGCTCGGTATTGATCGCAAAAAAAAAAACGTAAAATGAAGCTTGAAACCGAAAAATGGCTAAGTAATTGATTGTACCGTCTACCCCCGTTCGTTTGAACGGCACCTCATGCAAATCAACGGATTTCATTTTTAATTTGAACGTCTAGCAACTCTTTTAGTTTCGAAAAACACACTACTGGCAAGGCAACCTGATTTGTTTTTTTTTATCTGTATTAACGAGATTTTTAGCCCTGGGCTAGTTCATCTCGGGACCCACGCTTTACTTCCCTTCCGAAGGAAGAACTCACATTTTGTGAGTTTGTCGGGAATGGGATTCGATCCCAGGTCCTCGGCGTGATAGTCAAGTGTTCTAACCATCCAACCAGATCCGCTCCACCTGATTTGGTGTTTTGTTTGGGTTCTGCGTTCCGTTTCACACCGTTCCATTAGCAGAATGACGTTTGAACCATTTTTAGTTTGAACGATGTGCAGATTAGAGGGGGTCAAACTAAAAAGTGTTCAAATTACATGCGGTCAAACCAACGAGGGTAGACGGTACTTGGTCCACTCTGACTGAACGATTTTTTGGAAAACCTACTACCAACTACAATTCATCCCAACTAACATTTTTGCTGTATAAGAGCTTATGCGAGCTTTCTTCCAAGAGCGTTTGCTCCATAAGCTGTTATGCAACTACTTTTGTTAGTAGGGCATACGAAGTTTTTACATATTTGATGGAAAACTAATGCACAAGCAGGACAATACTTACCAGGTGTGTTGTATAATGTGAGCAGGAAGTTTTAATTTTGATATTTCTGTTTTTACACTGAGGATTACTATTTTCAATTTTCATGTTCGTTCAGTCATAGTGGACCAAGTACAACAGTTCAATATCACATGAATGGTAGTCAATCAATGACCTATTTAAGAATTCTTGACATCCAACAGCTAACAAATTTTGAACGTATTTTCATAGTTCGGTTCGTTTTTGAAATATTATTGTTACACAGTTCATAATAATTTATTCAGAGGACTGGCATTTTTTCAAATATTCAGGCAGAGTGAGCCAAGTACAATTCTTAATTTACTGGTGAAATAAACTTCTCCGTCAAACGAGTAATGGTATATTTCAATAGGATGCCCAACAGCTTATAAACAAACATATTTTGATATAGATTGGATTACAAAGAATAGGTAATTTCAACTTGTTTTTCTCAGAGCAAGATGGTCCACTCTGTCTGCACGCAAAATGCCGCAATATGCTTCAACACGATGATCTGTAAAATACGATAGTTAACAGAATAAAATAAATTTTCACGTGTTAACTTGTTCTATAATCAATGGAAAATGCGTTGAGAAGTCATGCGATTCGGAAACATATTACGTTTTGATGATGAATTGTTTTGATTACTGGATTTCAGCCACAATACATTTCTTCAATTCTCTTGACATCAAACACTTAGTCCACTCTGACTGCACACTATTATCGATTTTCGCAGATCAATCAAAATGAAATTGTGCTATAACTCACCTTAATTGTAACATTAAGCCACAGATTAAGCTAAACGGGTAGAAGTTCCATGTAACTAATGTAGTTCTTGATTAAATGCCTTAAAAATCTCATTTTGGTCAATTTTGTTACTTGGTCCCCTCTGACTTAACGCCGACTTAATGTGATAATTACATCCGATGTGATGATCCGTTATCGCAATGCAACGAAAACTGGGGATGAGTTTGACAAGAGTATAGCACTGCGAATAATTGATGAAAGTTATTTGATCAGCCATGTCTATATAATTCCATGTCGAAGCTATACCCAACGTCTCCACTAGACAAAAATGTCTTGCCATTTTGCTGGACAGATGTGTCATGACAGAAAATGTTCTCTCGCTGTTTGCATGGAAAGCAGCGGTGTTGATCATTTCTGTTGCATTTACTCTTTCTGGCAGCAAAATGGCCAGACATTTCTGTCTAGTGGAGACGTAGGGTAATCCAATCATGCGCTTCTGTGACTGTCCCTGCCACCACAAATGAATCACATGATTATTTTTTGCCTACCACGCCCATCCAAATCAGCCCTGCATCTTTTCTCTATTGTTCGGCAGGTAGTAGGCACAGTGTCGAACCGCTCGAGATGCGTTATCATCATTATTCCTTTGCTCTAAATTCGAGTACAGTTTCGGCTTGCGATTTGACTGCGATCGGTACCCATTTTAGGTATTATAGTGTGGGTAAACGGCTCGTTCGAGTAATGGTATAAAATCTGATCCACCATGCTGTGGGTTCGACAGTATTTCTGTAGCCAGATCTACAAGCAATCCATATTTGACCAACAACATTGAAGTTGGATTGTGCCGTTTGTGATCTACAAAGTGTTTTCATTCGTTTGTGATTTTGAATCGAATTGCAAAAGTATTCAACAACAGATAAATATGCTGCAATCTTTAGAGCATAGTGATTCATTCGTAGCCCATGGCGATCACCGCGTCATCCCCCGAGTGGATGTCGTCTATTTGACCTACAACGCCAAGTTGTAAGTTTTCCTTTGAGACTTGTTGTTTAAGCTGAAAAATAACAATCTAAATCGTTTTTATTGTAGGTCCCATCCAACAATTTCGCTAGACAGCGTCTGTACTATTAGTTTATACGAGTTGAAGAAGGATCGACTGGCGAAAAAGAATTGCCGCCTTTCGATGAGCGTTGATGCATACAAACATTACATTTGGGTAGTTTGTTTAGGATATTTGAAACCAGTTCAATGTCTAAAACCTATAATTACTTCTTTCAGTACAACACGGTTCTCTCGAACCAGCTCAAGCAAAGCGGTGGGCCAATGCTTTTACGCACGTTCCACTGGTACATCGAAACCCCGAATGTGGACGCTTTCCTAGTCGAAGGAGAACAGTACGAAGCCGTTTCGCTGATCATGGAAGCGGACGTGGAGCATTGGTACTGCGCCCGGCCCGGGTGGAACGTTTCCGGAAGCCGTGTCCGGCTGAGGAACAACAAGTGGGAGCATGACAACGCCGAAAAGGCTAAGGCCCGGATAGCGGACTGCCTGGTCGCGGCGAGTCCACCACCGAAAGTTAGGAACCAGAACCGACGGGATTTCCAAAAGCGGATACCTCTGTGTACGATCAACGAAGAGTTGTGATATTGACTAGCTGTCTTGGATTTTTCTGCTTTGTAGACTTTCTTTTACATTCAGCTCATCAAGACAGTGTAACAGTTCTCTTCTCTGTTCAGTCATTCTACGACATTTCTGAATATATTGGTGTTTTCGATATTCTTATACGCTTTTCTTTCAAATAAATAGCTTGTTTTAAAACAACACCAGCGGATCAATTTTTGCATAATCATTTATATTCATTTTATATCTTCAAGAGATTGTGCTACCTGAAAATGAAAAACTAAATAATACTTACAATTGTTGAAGTTTCACAAAAACAACGCAATAGGCGATCGAATAAATATGCTTTCCACTCAATGACTAACAGATCGAAATAAGTTAGAACCGAATTTCAATTAAAAACAGATTTAATAAAACAATGAGATTAGCGTGCTACTTTAAAATTCCGGATATCTTGTTGTCATGATACAGATGGTGTTTGGTGCTAGCACGACGACCTAATAACAACTAATTAAACTAGTAAAATTACATTTTAAACTGGCATCGGACCTAACAACTAGTTTGAATTCTACTGCATTTACTGCACTTTTAATCTTTCATTTTTTTTCAATAAGAGTATTAACTAAGGATCCACTGGGAGCACATTGAAGTAACAAGTTTCACACACTTTAGGGTTAGGTTATTATTTTACCTCTCCACATTTCAGTTGCTTCAATCAACGATGAGGTATTTTTCTTTGGGTTTCACAAGTTTTTCCTAAGAAGTCTGATGAAGAAGAGGAGCAACTGGTTCATCATGCATGGGGACAGTCTAATACCTTTTCTTGATGTGTAAATAGTTAAACTACACTAACAACTTTCGGGTTTGTTGGTTGGTTTTTGATTTCTCAAGTTCCAGCTTAGGCGACCGGCGAGTCGGTGGACATCTCCTCGTCGACGGTTATGTAGAGACCTTCCTCCTCGTAGGTGGAATCGTGCTTGGCCAGGATTCTCAGCAGAGGGCGCAGCTTCAGCCACCATTGCTGCTTGGGGATGCGTTGCCTGTAATGTTGGTAAGATTGTTTAATGGGATGGAATATGATAGCGTCTTTGAAAAGAAAAAAACTATATACACTCCCGATCAAAAGTTTGGGGTCACCCCCTCGAAAACATGTCTTTTTTTAGGCCCATATCTTTGCCAATTTGCGTCCGATTTCAAAACCCTAGGCCTCATTCAAAAGATAATAAGTCAAAGAAACTTTGAACATGATTTAAAAGAAACTTTTTCAAAAAATTTTGTATGTAAACTTAACCCAAAGTTGCCAAATTTTCTAAAAAATGAATATAAACTTACGGCAGTGTCGCTGGAAATTGGGTCGACCAAATTTTAAGATGAGTGCGGTAATATAACCCATTTTCTATCAACTGCTTTTCACAGAACTTAGCTAAAAAATCTAGAAAAAATGTTATTAAGTAAATTAATCCTTGATGTCATTTGGGGTCACCCCTCAAAATGATGTATCGGCCAAAAGTTTGGGGTCACTATCGTAAAACATGAAAAAGTGATTTGTTGATATCTTTGTCATCTTTCATTCAATTTTGATTCTTCTTGGCTTATTTGAAACAAAATGAATGATACTTACTGCATAGACATTGAACCACACATATTTGTTGAAATTTACATATTAAAACTTAATGTAAAGTTGCCTCATTTTTTGAAGTGTGGTGAAATGTGTTAGCTTTACATAACATTTTTATATACAAAAATCTTTTTTTTTTTTAGTTTTTATTAATGTGTATTTTAACTTTAATGCTAATTCTACACTATATACAAAAATCGTTAAATACGTTAAGTTAAAGACATCAAACGTAAATTTAGTTAATTATCTTTTAAATGAGCCAAAAAGAATTAAAATTGAACTATAGATGACGAAGATATCACCAAATCACTTTTCCATGTTTTACGAAAGTGACCCCAAACTTTTGGCTGATACATCATATTGAGGGGAGACCCCAAACTTTTGGTCGATGACATGAAGAGTTGATTTACTTAATAACTTTTTTTCTAGATTTTTTAGCTAAGTTCTGTAAAAAGCAGTTGAAAGCTAATAGAAAATGGGTCATATTACCGCTCTCATCCTAAAATTTGGTCGACCCAATTTCCAGCGACACTGCCGTAAGTTTATATTCATTTTTTTAGAAAATTTGGTAACTTTGGGTTAAGTTTACATACAAGATTTTTTGAAAAAGTTTTTTTTAAATGATGTTCAAAGTTTCTTTGACTTATTATCTTTTGAATAAAACCTAGGGTATTAAAAAATGACATGTTTTTGAGGGGGTGACCCCAAACTTTTGATCGGGAGTGTACACTGTGGTGCATAATTGATCGGACAAACGCCGATTTTCATACAAAATGGCCAAGTTTGAGATGCTGTAACTATGGTTTGCGTTAATGGATTGAGCTCAATTTTTGACACGGAACTACCAATATGCTGAATTTTACGTATACGAAGTACAAAATGTTTTCGATAACAGGTTTGGGCGTGGCTAGGCGTTTCAAATGTGCAAAAGTGATCGAACAGCGGCACAAAAACATTGTTTGTGCGGAGTGGCAGCCCAGCCCAGTCAATACACGATTGCATATGCTGTTGAATAGGATGCTAAAGTGGAGGCGATATGCGTACACTTTACATACACTCAAACCTCCATTTAGGTAGGATCCATTTAGGTAAAATCTATTTAGGTCCCTCCATTTAGGTAACGTTACCTAAATAGAATTTGGTTGTGTTCAGAACAGTTGGAGTACTTAAGATTGATGACGTCATACCCGACATTAACCTATCATTCACCTGTTTTTATTTTGGCCACCAAACCCAACATAGACCCAACAGTTGTTCGATGTTGGTCCAACAGTGGTCCAACATGCCATAAAAAATTACCCGACTTTGACCCGACATTCAATAATTTTTCAGTCTGGCGGAATTTTGCAGGGTTTTTTTTGTGTTCCGTGCCCAGCTAGTCATTTGCATGACAACTCTCACCTGAGACCCTCCAAAACCCCCCAAAACGCCCCTGGAAGCCCCTCCCCTCCTGAAACTCCATTGAAAGTTCTCTGAAACTCCGCATGACCCACTTTAAATCTCCTATTCGAGTCACTCTCCCTAGTTAAACTTCTTTACAACCTTGTACTCCATTTAGGTAATAAACTGAATCCATTTAGGTAATGAATCCATTTAGGTAAAAATTCTATTTAGGCAGTCCCGACTCATTACCTAAATGGAGGTTTTGGTGTACGGTTAAATGGAAGCATGTATATATTTTTTCTTTCTAAACCATGGGGGGAAAATCTGCTCAACAGACACCCGAGCAGGAAGGGCCGTCTTCTACAACAAAAGTAAAAGCCAGGACTACTCTCTCCTCGACCCACATAACAACATTACCATGGTCGCCAAACCCTTCGTCTTTCCGGAACCACCAAGGCATTGCTCCAGAGAGGGGCTAGTGCACACCGCACCCTCAAGGTTAGCTGCGTAGTCTGCAGCAACGAACATCGATGACTAGCTTTGGAGAGTCCATCACGGTACCAAGCTGGCAGCTGGCGCTTAGCCAGTTTCCCGAGTGGTCCTCACCACTCCCTTTGTTTTCGAAAGGCGGACAGGGTTTGCAGCCGACTCCGAACCTCTGGGCCACCTCTTGTACCGCATCTGAACTAGCCATTCTTCGAGTCCACGCGCCACCTCCTTTGTAGCTTCAAGATGATGTGGGTGATAGCTGTTGAAACGGGATTCCAGCCAAACTCATCCCTACACATCCTCTGGACAAGATTGTCCGGAGTTGTGTCCTCTCCGCATGTGGCAAGCATGCGGTCAGGCATTGTGCGTAAACGCGGGCACACGAACAAAACTTGTTCCACCGTTTCCTCTAAACCAGCACAAACGGGACATTCGGGAGAACCCGCATGACCGAAACGGTGTAGATACTATAGGAAGCAGCCATGGCCTGAAAGCACCTGAGTCAGGTGGAATGTTACTTCCCCGCCTATTAATCCAACTATCTACCCTCGGAATCAACCTATGGGTCCACCGTCCTTTGATGGAACTGTCCCACGCGCGCTGCCATTTGACCATGGAGGCCATCCTAGCAGTCCTACGTATGCCTCTTGTGCCGCGCATTTCGAAGCGCACAAAAGCATATTACTTTACCCATTACCGTCTACCCCCGATGGTTTGAACGACACCTCATGCAAACCAACGGGGCTCATTTTTTAATTTGAACTTTTAGTAACCCTGTGGGAATCAACACACATACTGATGGTAACCTTATTTGCTGTTTTGTTTTGATTCTGCGTTCCGTTTCACCCTGTTATTTTTATGTAATGGATGGTGTTTCCGACCTTATTATTGCATCACGTTGAAAACAGCATGCTGTCGTAGTTTACGGTTTGGGAAGAAAGTGACCCTAATGCAGAAAGGAGGGGTTAATACTCACTCGAAATTGGTTTCAGCGATCAGGTCCTTCAGCGGCGAGAATTTGTACTGACGGCGAACCAGTCCCAGCAGGCAGGCCGTATCGGGACTCTTGGCGCAGATGCTTCCATCCGGTTGGGTGTTGGCCTTCAGCTGCTCCACCAGCCACTCAACGCACTTGGCCGCCATCTTGGTGCCCATGTTACGATCGAAGGGCGTCGGCGAGCCACCCTGTTGCATGTGACCTACGGATAAAGCACATATAGCAGGCAACATTCTAAATCTGGTTTTGAGCTTGTTAAAAAACCTACCCAGCACATTCATACGGGTGGAGAACAGACCCTTGCCTTCCTCCGAGTACAAACGGAAGATGAACTCGGTGTTGTAGTTGTCGGAAGCCTTCTCGTTACGCAGAATCAAACCACGCTGAACGCCGTCACTCATCTTGGACGCCATGTGGTACACGTCCTGCTGCAGGTCCTTGATGGAGAACTTTTCCTCGTAGATGTAGGCAGCATCGGCACCACCGGAAAGACCGGCCAAGGTGGCTAGGTAGCCACAGTAACCTCCCATGGTTTCAATGACAAACACTCGGCGCTTGGTACCCTGAGCGGACTGGCGGATGCGGTCGCAAATCTCAGTGATCTCGTTGAGGCCAGTGTCGGCACCTAGAGAGAATTCCGTTCCGGGAACGTTGTTGGAGATGGTCGACGGAATGACCACAATGGGGATACAGAACTCCTTGTAGTTGTCGCGTTGATCCGCCAGCTGGCCAGCAGCATGGTAAGCCTCAAATCCACCAATGATCAGAAGCGCTTGTATATTGTGCTCTTTCAATCGAGCGGCGACTTCCTTGAACTTTCCCTCTGGAAGGGTACGCTTAGTACCCAAGAAGGCACCTCCCTGTCCGACCCAGCCAGTCACATCGGACCATCCCATGTTCTTGATGTTTCCGGCGACCAAACCTTCAATACCGTCGTGGATGCCCATCACAGAGTCACCCCGGTAGATGCAGTTTCTGACAAAGGACCGAACAGCTGCATTCATACCGCAAGCTGGAGCACCGATGTGCATCACGGCCATGGTGTATCCACCGACTCCGCGACCCTGGGCATCAAAGGCCTCCTTCGGTGGCTTCAGGCGGGTCAACATCTTGTAGGTCTCCAAGTTGCGGGCGAAGGAGCGACCTCGCAATTCAACGGCCATTTCCCAGTTTTTATCGGCCATAGCTTGCGCGACAGCTTTGGTGCGCTGTACGCATTCCATCAGCGGGACTCGTACGGCTTGATTTCCGTCCAGAGATACGACGCATGGTTCAGTATTGTCGTCCGCTTCCATTAGAGCAAGGACTGCTTCGGCGCCCATGCGACAACCCTGTAGGAATGGTAGGACATTATTTTACTAATGATTGAACAACTTATTCAGTGTTGAAACAGTGTTGGGAAATACATTCACCTTAAAAGTACTTTACTCAACGTAGAACCAGGGTTGGAAAATGTCATTTTGTTATTTACCGATTTCACTGTCACTATTCCTGTCAATGTTTATTGACCGCATCTTTATTTTCCACAAGTAACTAGCTTTATTGGTATATGAAAATTCGCCCAGAAAATAGTGGGAATGAACAATGTCATGACATTCCGTGACATTTTCCAACCCTGCGTAGGACGCTGGGTTAATTTAAACCTTATTCGCTACCTATAGTTGGCACTCACCAGTACGCGATCGAACGAGCTCGGATTGCCTCCACGCTGCACATGACCCAGCACCGTAATCCTGGTGTCCTGGTGCAGCTTGTCCACCACCACCTGTTTGACCTTCTCGGCCGTGATGGGCTGACCCTCGCGATCGATGGCACCCTCCGATACGATGATAATATTCAATCTTTGACCGGCGGACCGTTCCTGTGCATGTGGCGATAAGCGTGATGCAACAGCAACGAGAACAAGGAGCAAAACACAAAACGATAGATTAGCTTTTATCGGTCATTGGAGCGGATTCGTTTGGTTGAAAGGTAAGCACATTTTTAGCGCGGGGTGGTCCAATGTACAGAGAGTGTTTTTTTTTTGTCAAGGTGTTAGTAAAGCAATGTTCATAATAAGCAGCTAAAAGTGCGAGAATAAATGGGTTAGCAGAATTAAATGATAAGAAATGACGAGACTGAAATCAGAGAAAGCTTCAAGCGGGTGATGGACAGTGCTGAAAATTTCATTTCGTCACATCTAAATTCAACCAACTTCAGCTCATTTTAGAAGCTGAACCTGAGAATATGGTATATGAAAAACTTATGCGGCTAGATGAGTTCTGCAAGAAAGTCACGGAAAAACCGCTATTTTTCGAATATTTAAGGTAAATGTCACGGACTACCTTTAAAAAATGCCAAATGATATTAACAGTGAATATCATTGGCATTTTCCTAAGGTAGTCCGTAACATTTACCTTAAATATTCGAAAAATAGCGGTTTTTCCGTGACTTTCTTGCAGAACTGGCCTAGCCGCACAAGTTTTTCATACACCATATTCTCAGGTTTTGCTTCTAAAATGAGCTGTAGGTGATCGAATTTAGATATGACGAAATGAATTTTTCAGCACTGGTGATGGATAAGAAAAGTGTGAATCAACTGAACTAAAAACAGGTTTGATGGTGAACGATTATGTAATGTAAGTGATCATGAATGAGTTTCAATTCTACTACTTAACAGTTCCATGCCTTTCTGTTCACTGTACTTTGTGACTTGATGGCACAATGAGCATGCTTATTAAAAAATACAATCATTTTATGAGACATCATAATTATGTTTCTTATTAACGAATGTTTTCAGCACAAGGCTGTTTACTATTGATGTTTTATTAGTTCGTATTTAAATTATCACCATATCAAATCGAGATTATGTACAGTCAGGATACCTATAGTAAACACATTGAGTTAATTGAAAATATTTTGATGAAATTTCTCCAGGCTGTTCTAGTGCAAAATTTCCAGTGAGTTCCATGAAGCAGTGTTTAGACAAACTCGTGGAGGACTTCGTATTACTTACGGAATTTCAGGAAGCACGCCCAAAGCATGTTTTTGTGAGTTTTGAATTATTATTAGCTCTTTATTATGGGGAAATTCAGCCCGATGCTGGTTCATCCCTAACGGTGAGTTTTGAAGGTATAGCACGGTAAACTAATTTAAAAAAAATCCTGAAGAAACCTAAGGTATCACTTGCAGCAGGACTACATGAGAGTTGTTTGTTGGAATCTCCCCTAAAGTTCCCGCAAAAGTGAGAGGCCCGAGAAAGTGAAGCATTTTCAATATTGTTTTTAAAACAAGTAACATGTACATTGGCGTATCTAGGATTTTTTCTAGGGGTGCCTAGGCGGTGCCAGTTGCAGTGTCTTCCAGGACTACTGCGTTGCGAGAAAAACTAGCCTTCGCACACTTAATGAACTTAACTTTCTTCGCGACAACCCCTCTGTTTTGTTGATTGAAAACAATCAGGTGTTCAAGAATACATTTTCAGAGCAATAATGAGAAATTAAAGTCTTGGAAACTACAAAATATCCACAATACTACATAATACACGAGATATTTATTTTCAATTCTAATTTAATTTAATTGAAATTTTGACTTATAAAATCAGCTTTGATTCAAAATCCGTGAAAATTTCAGCTTTTGACAATTTCTTAGGGATTATTCTCGGTAATTTATTTGTTAATTCAAAATCTTTTTAGAAATCCTTAACCTTCCGTAACTCGCGCGGTTGAGCACCTCCGTCAGCACCACGCTAATGCTAAATACAAAAAGCGAGATTTTTTCAACGTGTTGTACAAAATACAGCAGTGCGATCGCTCGAGGGTTAAATAATTCCCATGGAAACGGTAAATTTCTTCGGCCCATTCTCATTGGCGTATCTAGGATTTTTTCCTAGGGGGTGCCTAGGGGGTGCCAGTTTCAGTGGCTTCCATGTTGCTTTTTTTCGTAAGAAGAAATACCGATCCACCCTCAATTTCTTAGTATAATGATATACTGCATCGCGGGTAAAATGAAATACATGGAATTTGTATTTTCAATTTGAACGGTTTAACAATCATCGCGACAACCCCTGTTTTGTGGATTGAAAACAATCAGGTTCATTAGAACATTTTCGAAGCAATTATTATACGTGTAAATCTCGGAAGCTATAAAATATCCACAAATTTGCGTGTAACTTGTATTTATCGTGACATCCTCTTTGTTTTATTGCATGATAGCAACCCCAAATAATTTTCAAGAAAAATTTTAAGAGTTGTAAATACTTAAAATTGCAAAATCAGGATACGTATTTGCATTTTTGGTTTGGCCACAACCTTAATGGCTAAAAAGCGTTTTTTAATTAGTTGAATATTACCACTTGGACATGAAAATACTTTTACAGAAAAATTGTGAGTATGATTCTCAAAACTACAAAATTCGCACTCGATTATCCTGAGTTCCATTCTGAAGCTTCACTAACATATTGTCAGTCCAGTTGAAACCCGGAATTTGGTGTGAGCAAACTTCGATTTTACTCATCGGGATTACTCTTCAGGCAATTCCTTTGGGAATTCTTTTAGTGAAGCTTTTGGTAATCTATTCGACAATGACTCTGGGAACATCCTCACATTTTTTTTAGAAATATCTTCGGCATGTCATTTTTTTGGACTTTTGTTATTTATGCTATTTGGTATTCCTTCGCCAATTCCTCCGAAAACTCCTTCGGAAATTCTCTCATAAATCGCTTCTATAATTTTATTGAAAATTCTTCAGACAATTTCTTCTAGATTTCTTCAGTTTTTATGTAAGGAATTCCTGCAACAGATAATTCCAAAAACCTTCGGTAATTCCGATGTTACTTGCATTGAACTTTTTTCGGGAATTTCATCAGCAATTCATTCGGAAATTTTGGAAACTTTGATTATTGGGAACTTCTTTGGGAATTCCTTTGGAAATTGATTCGGAAAATTTCTTAGAGATTTTCTTAGGGAATTTATTTGAAAAAAAATCTTTGGCGGTTCTTTAAAAATTCTGTCAATGTGATTCTACGGCAATTACTAATGGAGTTCTTTTTAAGTTTTCTTCAAAAATTCCTTTGATGGTTTCGGAAAATTATTTGAAAATTTCTTCAAAATTTGTTTTGTTTTTTATTGAATATATTTCGGCAATTTATTTTGAGATTGGATTTGGCCAATTTCCTTAAAAAGTCGTAATATTTTTTTCAGGAACTCCTCTGATAATTCTTATATGAATTCTTTTGGCAACTACTTTGAAAGCTCCGGCAATTTCTTTGGAAATTTGTCAGTAAGTTTTTTCGTGAATTTCATAGGATTTTCTTTGACCAAGGCCAGTTGAGAATTACTGATATTCAAATTCAGAAATTTTTGGAAGCAATTAATATAAATACAATTGAATCATAAAGAATTTTTAAAAAAAATCACGATAAAATTGGCTAATAAATTTTCAAAATAACTGAAAAAGAAATTGCTGAAATTATTTCAGAGGAATAGCCATTGTAATTATAGAAAAAAATCCAAAAAAATTACTGATAAAATTCTAATGAAACTTCCGCAGAAATTTTCAAAAAAAAAACAAACATGCCAAAGGAATCCTCGAAGAAATGACCTAGCGAATACGGAGTCGGAGGTTCAAATCCCACCAGAACGCGATTTTTTTTCGCAGATTCATCTCCCAATTTGTCAATTCTGTGCCTTCTAAGTAATTACAAGTTTTTTCCCGTACATTCTTATAGGATTCCACTAGAGATTTCTCTCCCAGTCAACCAGTGATCGTATAAGAGGTTGCATAAGATGTTAAAGTGGAGGTGATATGTGTACATTTTACATGCGCCTAAATGGAGGCATGGACGCATATGGCCTCCACGTTATCATCTTATGCAACATCTTTAACGATTTCTGGTTGTCTGGGCTAGTAATACCTCCTAGGATTTCTCTGGAAATTCCATGTATTCCCGAAATTCGTTTAGGGATTCCTCTAAAGATTTCTACTGGAATTCCTGGAAGAAGCCCAAAAGGATTTCCAGGAGTTGAACCGTGATAAATTTCTATAGAAATTCACGAATAAAAACTCTAGTGGAATTCCTGGATGAGTCTTTAGAAAAATCACTGGAAAAATCAAAGGCATTTCTGGAAGCATCCTAGAAAAACAGCCTTGAAGAATCCTAGCAATAATTCCAGGAGTAATCCCTAGTGGGATTCCTGCAGGTATCACAGTGAGAATTTCTGGAGGAGACCTAGGAGGCATTCCTGAAATATTAGAAGCAGCAGGAATCGCTTATCATGGAATCCCAGAAGGAGTTCCTGGATGAAAGTCAAAAGGATTTCCTAGAAGAGTCCAATAAGAAATATTTGGAGAAATCCCAGGATAAAAAACTTTTAGGATTTCCAGGAGGAAACACCGAAGGTACTTCTGAAAGGCTCCTAGAAAGATTTCCTTGAACAATCCCTATAAGTTTTTTGAATGACACCCTGGAGAATAATTTCTAGAAGAATTGTGGGAGGTATTACAGTAAGAAATTCTGGAGGAGTCCTAGGAGGAATTGCTGAAAGAACCCATGAGAAATTTATGAGAGAATCCTTGGATAAAATATCTTCGGTAAAAATTCCTGGAGTAATCACCGGAAAGGTTCTCAAAAAGTCACAGGAAAAATCTCATGAGGTATTCTTAAAAAGACTCTGGGGTGTGTCATTGTAGAAATCGCAGCAGAAATCCTAGGAGACATAGCTGGAGGAAACTATACAGGAATTTATATAGAAACCCTATCAGAAATGCCTGGGGGAATCCAAAGAAAAAATCTTTGGAATGCACAGAGAAGTCCCTGCAAGAACCGCTAGAGGTATTCTGGAAGAATCTATAGAGAAGGCCCTGAAGGAATTGCTGGAGGAATATCTGAAGAAATGTCAGGAAGATTTCCCGGAAGAATTCCAGCTATAATGCTAGGATAAATTCGTAAAGGAATCACTAGAAGAATTTCTGAACGTATCATAGTAAGAATTTCTGAAGGAATTGCTGGAAGAACCGCAGAAGGAATTGTTTGAGGTATTCTTGGAGGAAGGCCAAAGGGAGTTTCTTCAGGAATTCCATGAGGAATTTCTGGTGGAATCTTTGAATAAAATCTCTGGAGGAATTCCCGAATGAGTCCTTAGAGAATTCCCTGGTAGGACAACCAAAGAAATTTCTGCAAGAATCCCAGGAAGATAACCTGGAAAGATACCAGCAAAAAAGCCAGGAGAAAGCTCTAGAAGATTCCGTAGCATAATTTCTGAACTACCACAGTAAGAATTTATTAAGGAAGAATCGCAGGAATTGCTAAAGGAATCCCTGCTGGAATATCTGGAGCAGCGCTTCCCAAAATCAGATTTCGTGGCGCCCCCCACGTATCGCAGGCTCGCTTTTCTACTCCTTTTAGCAAGCCTGCAAGAGGCTGGTGCGCCGCTAAAACGGAGTTTGGTAAGCGCGGATCTGGAGGAATTCATAGAATTCCGGGAGGTATCATAGAAGTTATTTCTAGAGAAATCCTAGAATCAGGAATGCCGGGGATATCCTGAGAGAAGTTCCTCTAACAAATGCCTGGAGGAATACCTACAGTTCACCGGTAAAAATATACTGGAGGAATCCCTGATGGAATCGTAGGAGGAATTTCTGGAGGAATCTCAGGAAGATTTCCCGAAAGTATTGCAGCAAGTAGGTATGCCAGGTGAAATCCCTGGAAGTATTTCTGAAGGAGTCCTAATGGGAATTGCTTGAACAAATCCAGCTGGAATTCATGGAGGAAGGCCAACAGAAGTTCTTGGAGAAATCCCTTGTGGAATTTCCAGAAGAACCTCTGGAGGAAGTCCTGGATATATCCTTGAAGAAATCTCTGGAAGAATCACCGAAGGGATTTTTAGAAAAATCCCAGGGTGATTTTCTGGAAGAATTTTCGAAAGAACTAGAACCCTAGTAGAATTCCTGAAGGTATTACATTGAGAATTTTTGGAGGAGTTCTAAGAGAAATTGCTGGAATCCTAGCCACAGTTCCTGGAGAAAGGCCACTATAAGCTCCTGGAGGAATTTTATGAGAAATCTCTGGAAAAATCTCTGAACAAAATCTCTGAAGGAATTCCTGGAAGAATCACCGGAGGAACTTTTGAAAGGATCCAATAATCCCATCAGGAATTCCTGGAAAAATTCTAAGAGAAATTTTTGAGAAGAATCCCTAGAAGAATTCCAAGAAGCACCATAGTAAGAATATCGAATGAAAGCCTACAAGAAATTGCTGGATTAATCTCTACAGAAATTTCTAGAATGTGCAACCCTATCAGAACTGCCTGGAGAATTCTGAGGAAAGTTTATTAAAAAATATAGGAAGGAATCCATAAAGAAAGCATAGAGAAATCACTGTATGAATAGATAAAGGTATTTCTGGAGGAATCCATGGAGAAGTCTGTTGATTGTTCTTACCAATATCCAATACACCAAAACGTGCAACAGGTATATAAGTAATTCTGGGT
>NC_085137.1:491554567-491698094 GCF_035046485.1 Aedes albopictus | reverse complement strand
TCCCTTAACTCCCCCAGCACAAATCGAATGAAATTCAACATTTCCGTAAACACTTACCCACTAACTTCATTGCTGCACCAAAATCGGACCGAATTTTCACTTAACTAGACTAGAAAAATCAATTTTTCACGCAAAATAGTTCGCTCCCGGTGTGAACAAACCGCAAAACAGGGAGATGGCACGGCCTACCACGTCAGAAGCAAAACGTTGACGGTCATCGATGTCATCGATCGCGACTGCGATGATGATGACAGAAGTGGTACGGCGAACAGTGGCGTGCGAGCGCCGGGTGCCCCTACCAATGTTTATCTTGCGCAGGGTCGAACCAAGGGTCGAACGCTGAAAAATGAAGCTTGTTTAAGGTGATACGGGAGACTGTCATAACCAGGGGGATGACCAGGGGGAATCAGGGGACCCGCATGCGGCAAGGTGTGTTAGTGTGACTGGCAACGCGACCAGAAGCCTAGTCGAATCCTGCTTGGAAATCGGTTTGTTTTGTCGATGGGGGTGGCCCGCGAAATCGCATTGTGTTGTTTGGGAAGGCCCGCTCGATGCATGTTAGGTAGGCGTAGTTTGTTCGAGTTTGACGTGCCTGCACCCTCCCTGGGGGGAATGACCTAGGGGCGGGACAGCTCTAATATTGATTAGCGGTATTAGAAGAATTAGGAAATATTAATCCCAGATTCCAACCATATTTGAACTAAGTAAGCCACGCCGATTCAACAGCATCAATGGAATGACAACACAATAAATTGAAAAAAGTGTCAATGGGCTATTATGAATCGGACGTAGTAATATTGTATGAATAAATAAATCAGCACTATAGAATACCAATAGAGCAATAAGTAATTGGCCGATTTCAGTGCCGTTCTGGATCGTGCTTCTCATATCAAGAGAATGTTCTCTGGACATACCGCTGGCGGACATGATCGCCAAATTGATCTAGGTAGTGATATCGTTGGTACCCAGGTTGGTACAGGGGAAATGACACTCCCTTTGCTAACCGGAAAAATCCGCATTTATCCGTTGCTAACCGTCGTTAACCGCGTCTAATTGGTGTTCAGTTAGCAGCGGTTAGCGACGGTTATGAACGGATAAATGCGGTTTTTACGGTTAGAAAAGGATATGTCATTCCCCTTGGGTTGGTATGCAAAAGTTTGTTCGAGGCCTATGTAAATATTATACCCGTTCCAATCTGAAGATTTGATACAACACCTAGGTCCTAGGTCACACAACCGGAAAGTATTCGTTATTCAATATTTGATGGGCTTGGCTGAATAGCCTGGAATCAGCCGCGTTATCCTTGCTTAAAACACCTCGGATAAACAAAACTGAACTGCTTTATTGGTAAAAATGAAAAACGCACCGTCATACACAATGTTTTTTCTATTCAATGAATATTCAACTTAACAACAAACAGTAGTAAAAGTGTTTCTTCGACCAATTTGACGAAGCCGTTTCTTTTGTTGCCCCTAAGTACAGCATCATCCCCGATGATACAAGTTGCTGCTCAGATTGTATTCACAGCTGTTAACAAATAAGTGGAAATTAAGAAATTTTCAATTGAAAGAAACTGCAGAAAACCACGGGCAAACCTTATTTCCTCTTCTCGCCAACGTGACAGTTAGTTGTGACATGGAAAGTCATGGCATACTATCCAAAAAATGTTGCGGTGGACGGTTAAGATTAAGACATTAATATTTATTAGGCAGTACTAGAGTCGGTATTAGAAAGCTGTCCCGCCCCTACACTCAGAATAAATTACATATTGAATTTAAAAGTTCTGCACTTAGATTATGACCAGTTGCTTTTACACTTGAAAACTATGTGCAGCGCTATTGAATCATTGTCGATTCAATCATGATAGAACTTATGTGCGTCGCTTTTGATTTTCAATCATTCATCGTATGGGTTACATTGGAACGAATAATAAAACCGTTTTCACGTGCACTCAGGAAAATTGCCTCATACTTAATGGCAAATATCCATGTGCCAAACCACTTCCAAAGTATATGCAACCAATACCCGATTACGCAGGCAAATTAGCGCATGAATAGTATGTGCTCTAAATTGTATGAGTCGCTGCTGTATGGTGCCTCATCAAAAGTATGAGGCGCACTAATGGAAAACATATGTTTATCCCCATTGCAAAAATCCATGTCCCGGACACATAGAAGGAATGAAGGTTTTTTTCCCAGTGTGGGATTGGCTCCAAAATGTAAATAAATGAAAATTTGATAAATTTATCGATCGAGACAATTTTATTTCAACAGAATAGATATTTAGGCTATTGTAGACGAAGAGGCTGAAGTGATCCCGTCGTGGACTCCTCCTTCAGCACTTGGTAGAACCACCGGATGCTGGTGTTGGCATGACGAAGCTAGACTGTTTCGGCTGTGAAAGTTCGTCACTTTTACCGCTAGTGATGCGATCGATTCCGATGCTGCAACAGGATATAACTGAGTGTAAGCACTATACATATTATATTATGCTTTTGGTCGAAATACGAAGTGACCGAACGTGCGAAAATTGATTTTTAACCTACTTAGAAATGTCGCAACTCAATTTGGATTAGTGCATATTGTTGCTCTTAATTAGCTTAATGATGCGCAACAGAAAAAATAGATTCAAATTTACTTCGCAGCTGCAACTTCGCATGTGCTTCTAGCGACGACTTCGATTTGGTGGTGCGACGATAATAAAGAAAGAATTATGCACTTACCTACACTGCAAAAACTGCAAATATTTATTTTATGTTTCGTACACATATATTTTTGCAATGTGTCTGGACAAATGATGTTTATGTGTGACACACATAACGAATTATTTTTTGGTATTTATTGTTTTGATGTGTGACCACACATAAAAACAATTCAGTATGACACATAATATCAATAACATTACTTATATATTTGATAGATGTGCTCAAATGGTTTTTATATTAGATAATATAAGTTTATCGGGAATTAATATTACAATATTGATCCAAATAGCCTAACATGATTTTAAAACATAGCGATGAGCTCATTAGGAAAGAGTCAAACATCGTATTTCACTAAAAAGTTGGTTGATTAGTTATCACAGGTGAGTGACCAATCGTTCAACTTTTCGGTTCCGAACCAGGTTTCGAATGATGCTTTAAAGTTGCGCTCTTGAGATTTCCCGACTTTCCAAAGATTGGTCAATTTGAAGCGATTGAGGAGGACGATGATTTAGGAGGAAATTACTTCACTGCGAACTGCAACTTCCGCCAGCACAATATTTGAGGGGGTCAGAAGCAGAGGGGAGTAAGTGACCAAATCATGATTTTGAGATAATGGACGTAAACTTTGACATCTTGTAAAAAAATCAACAGCAATCGGAGAAGGCCGGAATCGCCTCGAATATGCTACTATCAAGTAACTCCATCATTGGAGATGACCACAGGCGTTATATATGTTGTTTTTCTTCGAATATGAAAATTGGATATTTTTGGTCAATTGCACTTACACCCCTTTACCACTAAACTATTGACTTACACCCCTTTGCCTCCAAACAAATCCTCAATAAGGTTGCAACTCTATATGAAGACTCAAGTATTAATATGCAAAAAGTGTCTCAAAATTGAAAATATAATCTCGTTGTAAGTGAATGATGCTCACAAGCATAATTATTTGTTCCTATCTAAAAATACAGATGAATAAACGGTTAAATCAGAAATGCTTAAGAAGCCTACTTTAATATTGGAGGCCTTTATTGATGTAACCTTGATACGACAAAATGGTCACAGAGTTTATTTTTTGTTTGTTTGTGATGTTAACTAAGGAATACATTTCAAATCGATTCCTTGACCGATTCAATAAAAACGTAAAATTAAGGAAATTGTGCATTTTTGGCTCGTGTTTTATCTTTTATGCTATGTTCAGACTACGCCGTTGTATCATGATACAAGCGGTTTTGGTGATACAAGGCCAATATCATGTTTCTGGAACATGATACAGCCATACATTTTTGACACCTCCAATATCACCTTCCCGAACGGGATATTCTGAATATCACGATACAACTGCTCATTCGGTGCTCGAATGAAGCATTTCTGGCAACACTGGTAGGGATTTGACATAAATGTCATCTGAAATGTTTGTTTTGTTGTAGTTTTCATTTTCTGAATGAAGAAATTTGCAAAGTTTGTACTCAGTACGACTGCAGCGATCGACACGATCGATCGTGTCCGCGGTGTGCTCACCAGAAAGTAAACTCCATTGGAGTATAAACGAAAAATTAACTGGCAATATAGCGCTAGATCGCTGTGCCATTTTTCCGCTCTTTTTGTCGCAAAAGAGCAAACAGAAGTGAAGAAGAAGAAGAAGAAGAAAGTTTGTACTCCAAAAGTTCCAAATCAAAAATTCAAAACTCATCCGCAAAATCGGAGAGGGCCGGCGCAGAGAAACAGACCCGGAGATCAACGTAGGGACGATACTTCAATGGTGGCCGCAACGAAAAAACCGGAAAGTGTGGAACATTGCATCGGAATATCAACCACTGAAGAGTCTCGACCAGATCAAGGAGAAAACATCACGGTGAACATACAATACACCAGTTCGCACATCCATCAGCTGGAAATCCCTCCCGGAAGCACGCACTTCATCGTCCAATTCGTCAGACGGCCTCACGGAAGCGCGTCACAGCAAAAGATTACAGTTGCCGGAGGGTTTTTGATGCACTAGACTGAGCTCTCTACGAACTTCAATTATTTCCATAGTTTTCCCCCACGGCAACGGGAATGGGCTACGATGTTGTTCTGCAGCTAGAGTTCGGTATCACAGCGTCTGCTTCCAGATTAGAATTCCAATCTCCATTACCGGGTAAGTTGTACAGCCTCTCCGCAAAACCAACGATAACCGCCATTATTTCCTTGTACAGAAACTCAGTCTTCCGAGAGCGAATCGTTCAAACGAATGATGAAGCTGATGCTGAAGAACGTCTCGAGATGCGGTGTCTTTGTGGCCAACAGATTAGTCGGCAGCAAAACAGGAAGCAATCTTATAGAAAAGTACAATGAGCACCTTCCGTGTATAATTATATTTGTTGCTACACTTTATGTGTTGCTGACTTTGCTTTGGCGCACCTTAACAAAACGTCAAACGACGCGTCAGAGCATTTCCGTTTTCCCTTGTGTTTTTTTCATAACCGATTTTGTACTCGATCAGAGCGGACGCAATAAAGTGAACTCGTTGCAAAGTACCTCGCGTGTGTTGTAGTTTTTTCTTTCGGCTGGTTTCCCTTTTTCGCTATCGTCTCAAGTGTGCTTCCGTCCGGTGGAATTCCTCCCACAGGTTATTGGCTCAGCGCGGAGCATAGTGAAAAGTGCGGATAAGCGAAGAAACGGTTTCCCGGACAAATTCCGAAGACGCGAGTGCGAAGCCGTCGGTAGTGTTTTTCCATGTGGTATCGAGTGTGAAAAACAATATGGCGGAGAGTGCAAAAATATCCTTCCCGAAACTGAACCCGACTAATTGGGGATCGTGGAAGCAGAGAATGATGTGGCTCCTGGAAAAAGAAGATTTATGGGAAATTGTCAGTGAGCCGAAGCCGGAGCCAGAAACCGATGATTGGAAAAAGCGTGATCGAAAGGCTCGCGCGAACATCGGTTTGTTTATCGAGGAAAGCCAATTTAAACTAGTGAAGGATGCGCAAAGTGCTAGTGAAATGTGGAGTGCTCTCAAGCAGCACCACGAAAAGGCGACAATGTCGACCGTGGTTCATTATCTGAGCCAATTGTGTGCCGTGAACATGTCGGAAGGGGGGAATATGGACAACCACCTGAACGGCATGGAAGAAATCTTCGATAAACTCGCTGCTGCCGGACAGAATCTCGACGAATCATTGAAGATCGCGATGATTTTTCGGAGTGTGCCGTCGTCGTACCGGTCGTTAGTGCAAAGTTTGCAGTGTCGCGCGGATGATGATTGGACGGTGGCGTTAGTGAAAGCTCGGTTGTTGGATGAATATTCCCAACGTCGCGATCGTAGTGAAGTTCCATCGGAAGAGTTAAAGGCGATGAAGTTGGATTCCGGAAGTGATAAAGGTGGAAAAGTGTGCTACTTTTGCAAGCAGCCCGGTCACTTCCGAAGCAGCTGCAGGAAGTGGCTGGCACAGAAGAAATCGTGTGAACCGAGCAAGAAGAATGACAAGAAGAAGAAAAGTGGTGATCCAGAGGCGAAACAGGCACAGGGAGCGAGCAATGCTGTGTGTTTTCTAGCGGGTTCGAGCAGCCCGGCGTGTTGGGTCATTGACAGTGGGGCAACTTGTCATATGACAAGCAACCGTGATTTTTTCTCGTCGTTGGACAAAACCGTCGGTTCGAGTGTGACCCTCGCTAATGGGAAGAAGACGAAAGCGTGTGGCATTGGCGAAGGAATCATTTTTGGGGAAAACAAAAGTGGTGAAAGTGTGGAAATCACATTGAAGAATGTGTTATTTGTGCCGGAACTTGATGGGGGACTGATTTCGGTAAGTCAGCTGGCTTCGAAAGGATTCGAGGTCAAGTTCAGTGATGCAGGTTGTGTGATCCTGAATGCTGCAGGCGAAACAGTGGTGGTTGGTGACAGAGTTGCTAGTCTGTACCAGCTGCGCATACAGGGAAGATCGCTGAAGGCCCGGAGTGATCACAAACTGCATTGCCAACACACCTGGCACCGTCGGGTAGGACACCGAGACCCCAACGTATTGCCTTTGATGAAAAAGGATGATCTGGTAAGTGGCTTTGATTATATTGACTGCGGTGCTCGCATTACCTGCGAAAGCTGCCTGAAGGGAAAACTTGCCCGTAAGCCGTTTCCCGCGGTAACGGAGCGGAAGGCCACGCGTCCCCTTGATCTGGTTCACACAGATCTATGTGGGCCAATGGAGAATACCACGCCGTCGGGGAATCGTTATTTCATGACAATGATTGACGATTTTTCCCGGTATACTGTTGTCTACCTGTTGAAAAACAAGAGCGAGGCGGCGGGGAAGATTAAGCAGTATGTTCGGTGGACGCAGAACAAGTTCGGAAGGAAACCGCTCATCATTAGGTCAGATGGTGGGGGGGAGTATATCAACCGGGATCTGCGAGAGTTCTACGAGGCGGAGGGTATCAAGGCACAATGGACAACGCCGTATTCCCCGCAGCAGAACGGGGTCGCCGAGCGCAAGAATGGGTCCCTTCAAGAAATGGCGCTCTGTATGTTGGCGGACGCGGACATGGAGAAATTGTATTGGGGCGAGGCGACAATGACAGCAACGTACCTCCAAAACCGGTTGCCGTCCCGAGTTGTTAGTAAAACTCCTTACGAGCTGTGGGAAGGACGCAAACCCGATTTGGCACACTTACGAGTGTTTGGCTGCTATGCATACGTCCATGTCCCGGATGCGAAGCGAACAAAGTTGGACAACAAATCCGTCAAACTTACGTTCGTCGGTTACTCTGAAGATCAAAAAGGGTACCGATTCCTGGATCGCTCAACCAAGCGGGTAACGATCAGTCGAGATGCAAAATTCCTCGAACTCAATGATGGATCGGACAAAGATTGTCAACAAGTAGTACCACCGAAGGAAGAGGAAGACGTTGTGCTTCCGATAGGATCACCAACCGGTGAGGAACCGGCCGTACCGGCAGACGCTGTTGCGGCAGATGAAGGCGATTCTCAGGAGGAGTTCGATGGTTTTGATAGTGCAGAGGAAGAATTGTTCGAAGGCGTTGAGGATCAGAATGCGGCCAACAGTGAGGAGGAGCCAAATGGCGAAGAACGAGTGTTGCGGCGACAAGATCGGCGAACCAGAGGAAATTTGCCGAGTCGTTATGATGACTACGTGGTCGGGATCGCGGAGCTTTCAACAGAAGAACCGAATGACTATCGAAGTGCAGTGAAGAGTGATACTTGGAAGAAAGCAATGGAAGAAGAAATGAGATCGCACAAAGTGAATGGTACATGGGACCTAGTTCCATTACCTAAAGGGAAGAAAGTGGTGGGCTCAAGATGGGTCTTTAAACTGAAGAGAAGTGAAACAGGTGAAGTGGTGAAGTATAAGGCGCGCCTAGTGGCGCAAGGCTACAACCAACGTTATGGCATTGACTATTTTGATGTGTTTGCACCAGTGACAAGGCAGACAACCTTTCGTACAGTGCTGGCTGTCGCAGGTAAGACCGGGATGCTGTTACATCATTTCGATGTGAAAACGGCTTACCTGCATGGGACGATCGAAGAAGAAGTGTATATGCGGCAGCCACCAGGGTACGAGGTTGAGGACAAGAAAGACTATGTGTGTAAGCTACGTAAAAGCATTTACGGACTTAAACAATCGGCGCGCTGCTGGAATCGGGCTCTGCATACAGTGTTGGTGAAAATGGGATTCCGGCAGTGCCAGTCCGATGCGTGCTTGTATACTCGGCGGGACGGTGAAGATATGGTGATCGTTCTTGTCTACGTCGATGACTTGTTAGTCGGATGCAAGGATGCATCGAAGATTTCGGCCGTGCTCGAGGAGTTGCGTAAAAGTTTCGACATCACAGATCTAGGGATGGTGAAACATTTCCTCGGTCAAGAAGTTCGGCGCGAAGATGGCTGTTATAGTTTGCGGTTGACAAGCTATATTGAAGACTTGGTGGAACGCTTTGGCCTTGCGGACTGTAACCCAAGTAAAACCCCCATGGATCCTGGATATGTACGTTACGAGGATAGTCAACCAATGGCCGATGTTACACGATATCGAAGTTTGGTTGGCGCACTGTTGTACATCTCCGTGAACTCGAGACCGGATATAGCAGCAAGTGTATCGTTTCTTGGCCGAAGAGTTAGTCAACCGACAATCAATGACTGGAAAGCTGCAAAACGGGTCCTACGATACCTAAAAGGTACTAAGGAGTTGAAACTAAAGTTCGGACCAGGCGAAGAATGGTTGCTGCGTGGATATTCTGATTCCGACTGGGCAGGCGACCACGATACTCGCAAATCCACAACGGGATTCGTGTTCTTGTACGGAACTGGACCGATCAGCTGGGTGAGCCGCCGGCAGACATGCGTGACTTTATCGTCGATGGAGGCGGAGTATGTCGCTTTGAGCGACACGTGCCAGGAGCTTATCTGGATTCGACGGCTGTTATCTGACCTGGAGGAACCACCTCTGGGCGCTACCCACGTATTTGAGGACAACCAAAGCTGTCTCAGCTTCGTTCAAGCGGAACGGACTAGTAAAAGGTCGAAACATATCGACACGCGGCAGCATTTCATCAGAGACCTCACAGATCAGAATGAAGTGAAACTGATTTACTGCCCTACGGATCTCATGGTGGCGGACGTATTAACTAAGCCACTAGGAGCGATCAAATTCACGAAGCAGTTGGAGCGCATTGGTCTATCCCCTTAGGCCTTGGTGTTCATTGAGGAGGAGTATAGAAAAGTACAATGAGCACCTTCCGTGTATAATTATATTTGTTGCTACACTTTATGTGTTGCTGACTTTGCTTTGGCGCACCTTAACAAAACGTCAAACGACGCGTCAGAGCATTTCCGTTTTCCCTTGTGTTTTTTTTCATAACCGATTTTGTACTCGATCAGAGCGGACGCAATAAAGTGAACTCGTTGCAAAGTACCTCGCGTGTGTTGTAGTTTTTTCTTTCGGCTGGTTTCCCTTTTTCGCTATCGTCTCAAGTGTGCTTCCGTCCGGTGGAATTCCTCCCACAAATCTGAGTATCAATCCGTCCCCACGCTGGAATATGAGTACTCTGCCCGGAAGATGTCTATCTATAGGTAGCTAGTACCTACCGATCGTGCGTCATATTGTTGCTTGTATTTACTGGCAAGCGCGAATGGTCAAGAAAAGGTCGAGAACGAAAACTGTTTCTTTTGTAGTACAATGGTCGTTGATTTTTATAATATTTCATTATATTGGGAGGGAGAAGAGTCGTATCTCGTCCACCAGAATTCCGAATAAACATTTATATTGAGAGCTTTGATTTCTGTAGATTATTGGACGTATTCGTTCTAGAACTATCGTGACATCACCTAATTCCATTCACTTTTTTGCGGCTCCTAATCTGCCGTTCTACACATAATTGTCCCATGATGTATGGGAATACCTCTGAACTTGGGACCAAGCTTGGGACTAATGGGTGTAGAACGGCAGTAATTCGCTTTAGGATTTTTCCCCTCTGGGGATTCTCTCTGGAAATTCCTCCAGATATTCGCGCTGTAGTTTCTATCAGAAATTACCTCTTCGGATTCCTTCTAGGAATTCCTCCGGAGATTCCCTCTGATAATTCCTCTAGAAATTTCTTTTGGAGATTCCTCCTGAAATTACTTTTTGGGATTCCTTCAAGGATTCTATCTGGAAATTCCTCCGGGGGTTTCCTCTGTGGATTCCTTCATGGAGCCTTTCATAAATTACCTTTTGGGATTTCGCCAAAGATTCCCTCTAGGGATTTCTTCAGGGATTCCCTCTGATGATTCCTCCAGGAATTCCCTCTGGAGGATTCCTCTAGAAATTCAATCTGGGGATTCATCCAGGGATTCCTCTGCGGATTCCTCTTGAAACTCTTCATGGGGAATCCTCCAGGAGTTCTATCTAAGGAGTTCCCTCTGTGGATTCCACCAGGATAACTCTCTGGATATTAATCCAAAAGTTCCCTGTGGGGATTTCTTCAAGAATACTTTCAGGAATTCCTGATTTTTTCAGGGATTTCTTCAGGAATTCCTTCAGTAGTTCTTTAAGGAATTCCTTCGAGAAAGAACTTACGGAGTTCTCCAGGTATTCTTTCAAGGTTTCCTTCAGGAATTCTTTCAGAGTTTCCTACAGATATTACTTGAATGATTCCTGTAGGAATATCCCCAACTAACAATCGCCAGCCGCAAACAAGCATGCATGCTGAATTGTTGCTTTATAATAGTTATTGTAGCTGAACTAAAATTATGCTGTACACATTACTGTACAAATGCTATTTCAATTGAAAAAGTAGCCAATGTTCAACTTTTCATATTGGTATTAACAATGATAATTTAAAACACTTTTCAAACGTTTAATAAATTTTTTATTCGACTCGCAGTAATTCCTTTACAACATAGTTTAACAAGACTTTTTTCTGCTTCTTGTTGAGTTCATGTAAAAAATAGGACATGTATCTGTAAAATGTGTTTTTCACAAGTCACAAGTCACAAGAGGTAATTTCTGATAGAAACTACAGCGCGAATATCAGGAGGAATTTCCAGAGAGAATCCCCAGAGGGGAAAAATCCTAAAGCGAATTACTGCCGTTCTACACCCATTAGTCCCAAGCTTGGGTAATCCCCAGAAGAAGCTCCTGGTGGAATCCCCAGAGCAAAATTCTGGAGGAATCCCCGGAGGAAACTCCTGGAGGAATGCCCAGAGGAGTTCTCGAAAAAAATCTCTGGAGAAAACCTCGAATACTGAATTTTGATAGGGTCTCGTAAGTTCCGGTAGCTTGATCTGGAGCTTCATGTCAATACTATTTTTTTGGCAATAGTAGCAAGTTTTCAACGGAATCTATCGGAATTCCGCCGGGTACATTCACGGAATCTATCGGATGCATTCATTTGTAAAATATTCTATGCGTTTCCTAAAGCGGCTAAAATCTTGGCTAAAATACCCAGCAGGAAGTCAAATCCCAATCAAAATGTTCACGTCGTTGTTCTGGCAGCTGGTGATGTGAACCCTGCAGTGTACGTTCTGGGCTAGATTCTGGTTTCCGGCTAAAAATCCGCAACACCAAAACAGATCATTCCAAAACAATTTGCAATAATGCAGAAAAACATTGGATAAAACAAAATAGAAATGAAAAAAGATGAAGAATTGTAAACATGTTTACATCCGAATATCACCTGTCAAGCAATATCACCAAACACCCAGTGTGAACGGTTTCGTGATATTGTTATATCACTTTGCTTGTATCATGATATAACTCCGTAGTCTGAACATGGCATTAAGGATAAAGTTGCTGGAGTATCAAGATGGCCGCCACAATGACCGTCTTTTATTCTACTCGAATTTCTTGAGCATAAATCAGGGAATCCAGCTAACAAGTTGGTTTGAAATTGTTTCTTGCTGCGATTACTTATAGTGAACACCGAGTAGCACTTTCAGGCTAATGCGATTGATGGGTCTCTAGATTTGTGCTCGAGAAAATGCGTTGTTTGAAAAGTGGCCGCTGGTGATTTTCACCTTAAACCAAGAATCGAGTATAGGCCATTGAGCCATATTCTGTTACTTATTCGTTTATTTGAAACCCTCATTATTTCAAGATTCGTTAGAAATAATCATGGCATACACAGATAAAAATAATGAGATTTACACGTCATGTAAACTTAATTTTACTCATGTAAACTTAATGTTGTAATGGTTTACATGATATATCATGTAAATTTGTGTTATATGTCATGTAAACTCTCAGAGTCATGCTGAATTACATGACAAATAATGGAAGTTTACATGATATTTCATGAACATTACATGATATGTCATGTAAACTTCTATGATATCCCACGCTCCAAATATGTGTTGGAAACCGGCGGAACAGGTGCACAGCGGAATGGCCTACGACGGAAGACAACCGACTAGGGACTCGCACGAAAGGGAGAAACAATAAACAACTAGAGTAGTCGTGTGTCGTTCATTTTGTTGTCATTCCACATCGAACCGCGTACCAATAAAAGTGTTTATTGACGAGTCTCCGCTTTTTCTTTCTGCGATCGCGCGAGTCCCTAGTCGGTTGTCTTCCGTCGTAGGCCATTCCGCTGTGCACCTGTTCCGCCGGTTTCCAACAGGTAATGTGCCCAGACCGTGCAGAAGAAAAGTAAGACTTTTTTCGAGCACGCAAAAAACGACCGGAGTGTGCCCCGCCGGGTGGAAAAGTTTTGTGCTTGGTTGATGTCGTTGCGGTTGGCTCGTTTTCAGCGCGTTTGCGGTGTGGTTGTCGGTACCCGTTCGGAGCGTCGACTTGGCTGTTTGCGGTCATCGTGAGAGCGGAAGAGTTTGCTGTCTTAAAGCTGAAGAGCAGTGAGCGAAGAAGAAGAACTTGATCAGCGGGAAAACAGACACCGATTGTGTTGGGTTTCGTTCGACGTGTGATAGTTTTTCTCGGGCGGCTACTGCGAATAAACGGACTGGTGGTGAAAAACGATTCGGATGTGAGAACGTTTAGAAGAGGACATCCAGGAAGATTTCGTCGCGCATGTGGTAGTGCAGCAGACTGGGACAGTGATCGACGAACGATTACGAGTGTTGTTGTGACTAACAGTGCAGGACAAAAGTTTCGGTACGCAAGAAGAAAATGTCTGAGAAAATTCCGTTCCCGCTTCTCAACAACAGCAACTATTCGACTTGGAAAGTGCGGATGCAGATGCTGTTGATACGCGATGATTATTGGTTTGCGGTGGAGGAGACAGAGCCTGAACCGACTACAGCGGCTTGGAAGAAGGCGAACCAGAAGGCACTTGCGACAATAGTGTTGTTTTTGGAGGACAGCCAGATGCATCTGGTGAAGGGCGTCACGACGGCGCAAGATGCGTGGACCAAACTGAAGGCGTACCATGAGAAGGCAACTATGACTTCCCGCGTTTCTCTTTTGAAGCGTATTTGCAATCTCAATCTGGTCGAAGGAAATCCAGAGGGACCGGACATGGAGAGGCATCTTTTCGAGCTGGATGAGCTCTTCGACCGCCTGCAATGTGCGGGACAGGAGCTGGAATCGTCGTTGAAGATTGCTATGGTTCTCCGGAGTCTCCCAGATTCCTTCGACGTATTGGTGACTGCGCTGGAGAGTCGGAAAGAGGAAGACCTGACGATGGAGATCGTCAAGCAAAAGCTACTCGACGAATGGCAGCGCCGGACGGAGCGAACGGTGAGTGCATCTTCCAGTTTTGGTGACAGGGCGTTGAAGTCGACAGCGAAGCGACAGGAGGAGAAAGCACGGGGCTGATCACTCTAATAATATTAAGCATTTTTAAATATATTTAATCAAATTTCATAAATATGAATGCTATAAAATATCTGACACTGAACTGGAATTGAATTTAGTCATCACAGCAATCACTGAAACCCATAATTTTGTTCAATTATTGTTTGCGCTTGTCAATGTCGGAACCTTAGTCGGAATCGAGGTCGGAACCTACGGTACTTATAATAATTCTTATTATTGGTTTGATTTCATTTGCACATCTTTTTATTCTAGGGTAAAGACCCGGGTAAAGATGTTGATGGATGCTGAAGTTGGAATCTCCACAAATTCTGTTTGCAATCACCTGCAATTCATCGTAATAATCTCAGAAACTACATCTCCCAATCCTTCATGATACTTGCCTGGAGCTACCTGCCAACATTTGCTCAAAAGAACGTTTAAACGCGCACTTCGTGTTTTAAAATATCAAATAAACCTTGATTTATAAGGGCCAAAGGTTAGGAGAGTTTATTAAATAAAGATTATGTTGTTAGTGATACACAAAAGTGCTTTATTCTTTTCGGATAATTCGACGAGAAGAGCGATTTGTTAGTCAATTAATCTAGTCTCTGTTTGTTAATAACCTTCAACTCGGTGGCTTGATAATTTGTATAGATAAACTGCTTTAGCACCACTCGTAAAGAACGTAAAGAACTTGAGCTTGATAAGAAGACATCCTAAAAGTCTACCCTAAGTACGGGAGTTCTATGTCCAAGATTCTGAACTTTCTCAAAATTAGATGTTTGATCTACGCCTCAATTAGTCGCAAAATACTCGACAAATCACAAATGCTAGCCCGATGTCGTGGTACTACAATAACTCTTAATTGTCTTGCCAAATCAATCTGAAAATCCATCATTCGATTCCCAGTCCTTTCATTCCAGTGTTTTTTTCGATTCCATGCTCCACGACGAATCCACTATTCGAGCACTAGTCTTCTAAGCATTTCCTGAATCTTTGTCGTTGCTGGTACTTTAAATGAAATTCGCATTAGAAAGTAAAAAATATGAATTTTTGGTTAGCAAAATGATAATTTTTCTTTGACAGCCAAGTAAACAAATAGAAATAAGACAAACCCAAAGTTTGCTATGACCTGCTATGACCAAAATTTCAGTTCAACAATAATTTTATAGCATTAGAACAAAGCTATAAATATTAAATATATTTAATCGTATGCATATTAATATTAAATATTATTATTGAAGTGAGCACCCCCGTGGGAGAAAGTCTGTTTCTACTGTCGGAAGCCGGGACATTTCCGGCGAAATTGTCGTCTGTTCCTGAAGAAGCAAAGAGGCGATGACGATGATTCCGAGGATGTCAAGCAAGCAACGGAGAAGGATAGATACGTGTGTTTTGCTGTCAGGACGCAAGTGGAGGACGAGGCGAAGAATTCGGTGAAGGTGCAGGTGCAAGATCCCAAATATGAAGGTCGAAGTCAGGAGGAGCTATCTGTGAAGCATGCCGGGAAGATCACGATGAAGAAGAAAGAAACTGTACTGTCATGAAAGGAGCCCCAAGGAAGTGAAGAGTTTGTGGATTGCGACGATGAAGGTTTTGACTACTGGGAGCAGTTCATCGGTTGTCGCAGCGACAGATTGGCGAAGATGTACGTGAACGTTGCATCGGCCGCCAAGATCAAGCGAACGTAGTGGCCGTGATCTGATAACGAGTCCAGTGGCCGGCTGAAAAGATCGAGGAGGAGTGTTGGTGGGGGCGATATTTTCACCCCCACCAACAATATGTGCATCATATGTCACAGAATTTTACACTCTTTTTTCGATCTGTGTATGTTATGTATGGCCCAAAAGTGTACCAGACAGCGTGATCCTTTTCAACCCGACAGTTTTAAAATTATACAAAACTAGCTGTCCCGGCAAACGCTGTATTGCCACTATAAATTGTAGTAATATAGACTTTTATGACAATTATTTGGCGTTATCTAGATTAATTTCATTGCGATCGTCTCAAATGTCTGCCCAGTTCATACACATTTCAATGTTTTCTCATTTTTTATACTTTTTAGTTGATTTTCGAAACTTTTTCTACTTCTAATCACAGCCGACCGGTAGACGAATTGAATCGTGCTGATCAATTGAATCATGCTGATATGTTCACCCGGTCGTGAGTTTTGTTGCCTCTAAAGGAATTCAAACTCATGTTTTTATATAGAGACGTTGATCTGTGTATCGAGCTCTGAAAATGGTCCAATATAGCAGGAACAAAATGTGGACGATAGGAGGTAATTAGTCGACGCAATTTCTTAGACGGAAAGCCGTTTTTTTTCCAAAAAATCTACTTTAAAAACTTCCACGAATTTAACGACTTTAGCGAACTATCCAGCTTTTTACGCTATGATGAGGGGTGATTCAATTTTGACAATTCTTGCCGACAGCCCTTGCAGCATCAGAGCTCATCAGAGTAGCCGAAAATTTCAGTTCAACACTAGCGAGATGTCAAAAGTTTTCACTTTGGATGTTTTCAAGTTTTTCTGTATGAAATTAAAAGTTTTTTCTATATTTTTAGGTGATTTCCGACCATAAATAATGCCACATTAAGAGGAATAAAACTTGTAGAGGAAGGAAATCATCACTTGACGTCGAAGATCCGAATGGTTTTGTTCTAATAGCCACAATATCATCAACCGACTACAAATCCAACCCGCTCTACAGGAAAAAAAAACCTTGCAATTGTAACACTCACCCTGCTAGTAATCTAGAGGATTCCTGGCCTTTTTTTAATTCTTCTCTTTCTTCCTGAATCCACAACCCATGCAAGACCCTATTATGATATCGATATATGCAGTGAATCCTACAGATTTAGACCTATTTTTGTTTAGGTCCAACTAGTGGGAGATACGATTCAACTTATTAAAAATCCCGACGTTTGAAGTAAAGTGGTAATTCTCTATCATAACCACTATGTCCATGTGACGCATTTAAAATTAGGTTCCCAAAGTCACCGTGTCTTGCATTCTGATAACATTTGGCTTTTTATGCAATGTTTCTCTAAAAAAAAACCTTCCCGCAACGTTGCGGGAGTTGTTCTAGAATTCAACTGACCATATCAACTTATCTATTGTAGATTCTTCCCTTTGGAAATCTCAAATATTGAAACAACTCGGACCGGACGGGTATCATACTACAAGGTTTCCGACTAGTTCCAACATGTTTCAATATTCCTTACGGTAAAATTGATACAGGGAAATTTCATCCTGCCAAGCGTTAGAAGCGGGTTAAGTGTGGTTGATTGATGAAGCTGCGGTCATAAGAATCATTTAATGTTTCGAAGTCAACTCATGATATTTCCTCTCCTTAGAATTTAAATATTTAATTGTGGTATTATAAATGGCTGCAATCACAAACCTAAAAATAAAGAAAATACATTTATTTAAATAACTCGTATAGAAAAACTCAGGAGAAATTTGAAAACATCTAAGGTGAACATTTTTGACAGTTTGCTGGAGTTGAACTGAAATTTTCGGCTACTCTGATGAACTCTGATGCTGCAAGGGCTGTCGGCAAGAATTGTCAAAATTGAATCACCCCTCATCATAGCGTAAAAAGCTGGATTCATCATACCAAAAATAAAACAGAATGTCTAAGACTCTCATGTTTGTTACTATTAGTAAGAAAAATATGAAGAAAAACTATCTAAAGCTTCTTCCATTGCCCACAAGTAAAAAAATGTTCTTGGAACTTGGAAGTTTAAATAACTAATGAAACTTAGTTGAGAGGTTACTTTGAAAACTACCTACTGATAAATTGCAATTTTTACATTTTCAATAACATTCGGCACGTGCCGTGGGCCCATAACATGAGACATGATTCAAAACAAAAACAAAGGGATCATAGATGCACATCGACTCGTAATAAAGTTTGATATGTTGATTTTTTAGAAATAATATAAAAGTAATATTGCACTTACACCCTTTTGCCTCCAAACAAATCTCCTCCATGGTTAAGCGTCATTTTTTCGTTCAATAAGAAAACATGCTAAACCATTTTTAAAAATTACGGGTCTTTGGCAACAAACAAAGTTGATCTCGTAGAGTCACGTAGGATATGTATCTCAATTTTGAATTTTTGGTCACTTACACCCCTCTGCCTCTAACCCCCTCATTTGGTAAACGTGTTTTAGTCGCCATCTTTTCACTTTGCGCATCACCTGCGGCTGGGCCGGCGGCTGACACAGACACTGACGCAAACACGGTTTCGCTATACATTGGTATTATGTGTGAACACACATATTTTTTTGCTATGGGTCATCACACATACCAATGATTTGCGAAACAAATCAAAAGCATAAATAATAACTATGTTAGTTATATTTTGGGTAATAAATTATATGTGTGGGAAGGTCGATTGGATCGATGTGTAATTTCACATAAAATAAATATTTGCAGTTTTTGCAGTGTATGAAAATATCCATTATTTCGGCCGGACAATTGAATTCAACAGCACACTTTCGAGCAAAACATTTGTCTCCTGTGCGCGCCATCATGGTTTCTTGTCGTAATGCTTACTTTTAAATTTTATGTGCGCAAGGTAACGTATTATGCTGTTACACTTGGAATATATTCTAGTAATATTACAAATCATATGTTTTACTTATAGATTTTATTACTTTCACATAAACGGGAGATTCTCTCTCTCGCCAGCAATCTATGGGGTTAGCGCACATAGAATCTATCAGTCGATTAATTTGAGTGTAGGGAATGACACTTCCTTTGCTAATCGGAAAAATCCGCATTTATCCGTTGCTAACCGTCGTTAACCGCGTCTAATTGCTGCTCAGTTAGCAGCGGTTAGCGACGGTTATGAACGGATAAACACCGACGAACCGACGTGACAGCTAGAACAAATAAATTCAAATTTGTTGTCCGCGACGCCATGATGAAAAATAGCCGAACACTATCGCCACCTCTATAACGGCTCGCGATGATTTGATAGCTCGACACTAAACCCCCGTGTGTTCATATAGGAAACGGTTCGCGTCTGTGCTGATTTGACAGAAGCGATCGCTCGCTTCGCTGGTCGACCGTTAAATTAGAGGGGGACAGTTTTGGATCGCCACTGTCACGTCGGTTCGTCGGTGGGATAAATGCGGTTTTTACGGTTAGAAAAGGATATGTCATTCCCCTTGGGGATGACGAAGGGCCAGAATCAAGAACCCGACATTCGATTCAACGTCCAATGTTTTTGTTTTGATTGCTTTATTTATGGCAAAAATGCACTTGAAACATCGACACAGCTTCGCTGCTACAATAATATCGTGCCAAGTGATAAAGAAAGAGAAACAATCATCAAAAACACCAATTTCGCTTGAAATGTCTAATTTCCGAAATAAGCACTAGCAACACACGAGCCACACACCCGAAAATCAGGAGCAAGTTAGGGTATCCACTTATCCGCGAGCGGTAATGGCGGCGGCGGGCATATCCAACCGGTTCGGATTTTGACGTTTGTTGGGGGAAAGTCAAAACAATTCCATTCTCCTCCTCACCCCTTCACCCACCGTTTGTTGGCGCCAACCGATTGCGATCCCCAAGCAACGTCAAAATTCGAATCGGTTATTTGTACACGCCGACGCCATTACCGCTCGCGGATAAGTGGATACTGTCCAGAAAGTGGGTACCAAAACGCGCCGTACCAAAAACGATGATGGGTGGAGCGGCGATGTACCGAGTTTGACAGCTGTGTCACCCCACTGGTCATAACGGGATAGGATACTGTAACGAGCCCGGATAAAACAAAGACGAGAAACGTCAAAATAGGAACAGTTGATATACTGTCATCCTCATAGTTCTAATCCAGCAAGAGACCTGTCAAAACGACAAGGATTCGCCACTTTGGTATCCACTTATCCGCGAGCGGTAATGGCGGCGGCGGGCATATTAAACCGGTTCAAATTTTGACGTTTCATGGGGGAAAGTCAAAACAGTTTCATTCTCCTCCTCACCCCTTCACCCACCGTTTAGTGGCGCCAACCGATTGCGATCCCCAAGAAACGTCAAAATTTGAATCGGTTAATTGTGCCCGCCGCCGCCATTACCGCTCGCGGATAAGTGGATACTCGAGACACTTTATGACAGGCTTGATAATTCTCCTCAAAATTAAAAGAGTTTTGCAACACGCCCCAGACTCGGCTCCAGAGCGGTGTTTTGCTTCTGCTTCGTCGCGAGGGGGCGAGCGAATCCCAAACAGAGAGGCAATAAAAACTGAGCGAGGAAGAGGGGAATCGAAAAAGAACCGATAATGATTTCGGGCAGAGTGCGTTTTTTGCCTCGAGTGTGTTGGAGTGGAACTCGCGAGAGCTGTTTGAGAGCGAGTAGACGTGAGAAACACAACAAGCATTTATGAGTGTTTGACGAACTCCTTGCTGCGCGCAGGGATGGGAACACTCACTTACAAGGAGCTATTGACCGTCCAGTTCCAAACTGTTCACGACCGTTCGAAACAGTCGGCGTTTCAAACGGTCGGTGAAACAGTCGGTGACGGATTTGACAGCAGAAATGAGCGAGAAAGATTTCGCGCGCAAACGCGTTTTCAAAAACATCCAATTGGTGGAACAAGGACAGCTAACCGGTCGTCCTGATCAGCTGTTGCCGGCAGCCAAGCCGCCAGCTTTTTAGCGCGGAAGTCGGGGGGTGTTCAGATGCAATGTTTATCACTCAACGAATGTATGAAAATAGTTTTTTTCGCAATAAACGTTTTAAATGTTTTAAAGTGAGGTTGATTAAATGCAATTTATATTATTTCCAAGATAATTTCCAATGTTTGTTATTCTGAAGACCTATACGTTTGAAATAATGATGTGCTTGAACAAAGTTGCTGACTAATTGGTTTCTGTAGAATACATCGAGAATCCCCTCGATATTCGACGACTGTTCTGAACAGTTTCACAAACAGTCTGGATAATCCAACTTTGAACTGAATACACAATACACTCACTTGCTGTTTTCTCAGCTCAGAAGCATGCAATCAAGGAACGATGATGTATGGACGACTGTGGACGACTTTTGCCTTGTGGTTTTGTCTAAAAGTTTGCTATATAGAGTAGAGGTCGCACACGCAACCCATAGTCATGACAGAGTTGTAAAAGCGACTCTCCGCGAGGTGAATGTAATTTACATTCACCTCGAGGAGAGTTGCCTTCACAACTCTCTCACGACTTTGGCATGCGTGTGCGACCCCTACTCCATTCGGCAAACTTTTGGCCAAAATCACAAGGCAAAAGTCGTCCATACATCGTTCCTTGATAGCACGCTTCTGAGCTGAGAAAGCAGCAAGTGAGTGTATTGTGGATTTAGCTCTAAAATGATGTCGGATCAGGTGTCGGATGTAACTTCATTGACTTCCGCTGCCTTAACTATACGTTAAACATAACGTCGGAAGTAGTGTGCTGTATAGAACAACAGATTTACTATACAGCGCACTACTTCCGACGTTATGTTTAACGCATAGGAAAGGCAGCGGAAGTCAATGAAGTTACTTCCGATACCAATTTGGTGCCAAATCCACAATAACTCTTTGCTAATCAGTGTTCCCATCCTTGGCTGCGCGACAAGCTCGCGCTCGGTGCTGTTGAGAATTTACGTTGTGATTTCTGAGTTTTAATTTTTCTCCACTGAAAATCGCCGAAATCGCTTCCTCATTTTCTCGAGAGGGAGTTTCTGTCAATCCTGCTTTAGGATACTCCAGTTATTTAATATATTTAAAAATTAATTTGAAGTTTGTATGAGAGCGGTTTGTTGAATCACCCCTCGGCGAATTTTGTACTGGGCGCAGCTGGAACAAGGGGAATGACATATCCTTTTCTAACCGTAAAAACCGCATTTATCCGTTCATAACCGCCCGCATAGAAAATTATGGTTTACGGTATCGTTTAAATCATAAGATATTTGTTCGTGGAATAATAACGATAAATATAATAATAATTTAATGATTGAATGATGGAAGTTATGAAAATGGGACAAGGGGAATGACATATCCTTTTCTAACCGTAAAAACCGCATTTATCCGTTCATAACCGTCGCTAACCGCTGCTAACTGAGCACCAATAGGGTCCTAAAATTAAAGACGAAATCTCGCATATATTGAATAATACGATCAAGCATGGTATTCTAATCGGAATTGTACTTTACTCGAACTTGAAAAACAAAGGAATAATGAGAAAATTTGAAATAAGTAAAATGGTAAATAGTTCTACTTTGACATTTGAGGTCAACCTTGTGTGACTGAGCTCGACATTTTTCGCACTGGGATTTCAAAAATGTTTCCTATCTGACATACACGGTGAAAAAAAATCACTCAAAGTATGTGTTATAAGCTAGGGACGAGACAAAAGGCTAAAAAAATAAAAATTATATATTGTCAACTACGGTTAATAAAAACGTCAAAAATTGAGTAAATATGTACTCTTGAACTATATATTGTGGTTTAAAACAAGAATCCCGATAGGACTTTAGGAGCCTATTAGACGCGGTTAACGACGGTTAGCAACGGATAAATGCGGATTTTTCCGGTTAGCAAAGGGAGTGTCATTCCCCCTGAAATGGGATCATACAACACTTTTCAGATATTATAATACCAATGATAACGATTCACTTTATGATTTATGTATATTTTTTTATAATTTTATTTTGGCTTATTTCCGGGGCGTGATCAATTAATCATAATTATGTGCAAGATCGTAGGCAATCATAGCGTAGTTATGATAGCATGTGTGTACCTACCTTGCAATACATGCTTAATTCGGCTCCGCAGAGCAGCAATTATCTCTGGAAATCATTTCCCAACCACATACACTTTGTCGCTGCTGTGTTCTCAAGGCGAATGTGTTGTTATCGCATGAATGAAAACGGTGCAGTAGCGGTTCATAACACAAGAATGCTTCTTCAGGTGAAGATCAGCTTGAACTATTTCTTCCGCCGTGGTTTCTTCGAACAAACAAGTGTCCATCGTCGGAACTATGGGCAAGTCCTGACGACCTTTCGGTACCTAATGCTTCTCCTGGCTGCTTCCTCCTCCTGGCAAAATGCTTCCTCAAAATGCTTCCCCGAAAAAACTTTAGAAAACTATCGGCTTTGAACCAGCCGCGAGCACCGATTGTATGTGACGGAATCGGTAAACACCGCGTGGCGAGAGACGGAGCAACCCTGGGATTCACTGTTCGATCACCAACCACCGAAAAAAAAAACACTTTAGTAAACACAACGGGTAGCCCAATTGACAGCAGCAACAAATGCGCAGGGGTGGATTTTTTTTTGTCGATAATGCAGATTTGCTGAAATATTTCAGCTTTCCATACATTAATCATTCCCTGAATCATATAGTAAATGATAAAGTGATTATAGAATGAATGATATCCGAAAAATTTTGTTCGTGAAAAAATGCGTTTTTGAATGGTAACGATACTTAACAACCCATTCGGTCTATCATAAAAAGTCCAAATATTGTATCTGCTATCATCCACATGATTCATGCTATCATTGGTTTACAATCTATTTTACGATTACATGTATAATTATAAAATGATAATCTGTATCAGCACTGTATGATACGATGATACCGTTTTATTCGGGCGTCGCTAACCGCTGCTAACTGAGCAGCAATTAGACGCGGTTAACGACGGTTAGCAACGGATAAATGCGGATTTTTCCGGTTAGCAAAGGGAGTGTCATTCCCCCTGCTGGGCGCAGCTGTCAAGCAGTTGCCCAGCTGTCGAAAGGTGATTTGAAAAAAAAATCACTTTGATATTGATTTTAGATATAAAAAACCTGAATTAATCCACCTATGGTGAACAGAACCCTTCTTACACTTATTAAAATTATTGTATTATACGAATATGATTGTGATTTTTGGTCATTCTAGAAAATATTGTAGTTGATTGCTTTCCATAATAGAATCATCGACCATGGGCTCAACTACCAGATTTTTTTGTCTCAAAAGCGTAAATTTTATTAGAGCAACATTAACGGCGGCTACTATTCGAGCAACCCGCGCAGCGCTACCATTTTGACTTAACCACCCTTTTCCACACCGGTAGCAATCAAATTAGTCACCCTGATTCGTATCGGGAGGGCTGTCATATTTCCATAGAATTTTTAGCAGCGCAACTGTCCCGCTACTATATTTGGTCACCCACCCATAGCGCTACTATTTTGCGAGCGCATCTAGCAGCGACCGGTAAAGTTTGCTGCAATGATGGAGGGCTGCCAAACGGGGTATAGAAGCGCACCGTTAAAGGTGCTCTTACTCCTTAGTACTCCTGGAAAGATATCTCGGAAACAAAATGTCCAAACGGCATGAAATTTAATAGCATACTACTAGGATGCTGTAGCTTTCAGTTGGTGCTGAGAGACCATTCCCGTCAAAAAATTTTATGTGCTCTACGGCTTTCCGACAATTTATTGAGCAAACTTTCCCAAAGAACCCCTATGTTTTGAAGCCTCTAACTATTGCAAAACAATGAAAAACCTGCGAAGTAGCGCTTTACCCTGCAGTCTCCTATATATTTTTTCACCCCAATTTCCATCAAACCCCTTTCTCCGCTATGGCTCGACCGCAGTGACGTGGTGAGTTTCTGCTCAAAGAACTGTCTACGTAACTGTCAAACGTTTGTTTTGTTTTGGTTTGCTTAGCGGCCAAGTTTTTGTCGTGATTTTTGTAAATCGGTTCCGAAAACTCTAAATCACACTGAAATCGAATGGTCCCGCCGGTCCCGGGGATTTCTCAATGCGAAAAGTATAATCACGGTAATCACTTTAACAACGACACTGAACGGTTGGGAAGTATTCTGCAGCTGAAGGCTCAACAGCTGGTGGATGGGAAGCATGTATCCCGATTTATTCGACGAACTCTCCATTCCGGAAGTACCAGTCCTCGGTGGTACAGGCTAAATTCCGAAATACAGTGGTGGTGCTGTTAACAATTATTGTGTTCGGTGTCACTGCGGCGATGGCGTTGTACAACATGTTGGAAAACGTGAATCGCTGATCCGCTGGTTCGTTTCCAAGAATCAGAAAACTTCATCCTGCACCAACATAATACCTAACGGATCGCCTTTTTGAAGCAAAGCCGGTGTTGCCGTTAACCAAGAATCCAGTTTCAGTGTGTGATCCGGATAGTTCAGTGTGTAGGAACCGTACCGCAGTTGCCGCAGTAACGGAAAGTTCCGGAAACCTGCCAAAGTTTCAGTCGAGCAACATTTTCTGTCCCGTAACCCACGAGGAGTAAACCAGTCAAAAACGAACAATGGCGAGAAAACAGAGCCGGAAGAAATCGACCGTGTTGTGGTAAAGTAATTGACAGACGGCCTACGTGACGCCTCAGATGGTCTTGACGATTATAAACCAACGGAACAGAGCCTTCGGATCTGCCATTCCGGAACCGATGGATTTGTCATCATCCAGATCGCCCTTCTCAGGAAGAAGCTACAGGAAATGGCTGAACGAGTTAAGCACGAACCTTCTCATCGGCAGCTATGCTCGCTGGTTTTATGACATGCCCTGCCGTCCCTGTCCTTCCGGCTTGACTACCTTCATGATGCAGGGATCACCATACATCGCAGCTTGCTCGTGGTGCACCTTTCGGTCATACCGTCATACACCGCCAAACATCGGCCGCATGCGAATTGGATTTAAGGTAACCAAGAATGTGGCCTTCTAAAAATTCCTTAACGACAATTACATGTTTTTATTCTTATTGTTTTTATTTTTATTTTTTTAGTCCTTGACCAAAATTAAATTAAAATCTGTATATTTTCGGCAGTTTTGTTCTCTTCGTCATGGTTTTTAAGCTTTTGAACTTAGAGTCGGGCTCAAATCCTTCCCAACCTTAGCTGAATTATACGACCAAGTTTCAGGCTATTTTGCCGACAGAACCCCCCATTATGAAGAGAACAAACCTGCCGATTATACTTGTGCAGTTCGGCACAGTAATGCGGGAAAGGAATCACCCAGCCGATGGAACACTAAATACGTCTTACCCCGTCGAGGAGTTACCACCGAAAGAGCGAGCATAAAGATGGCAACCTGCGACGCTGTCACGCTCGAGGGACGCCGCATGGTATGAGCATATCGACGGCGGAGTTCAGCTCCTTTCACACTAAACATTGGGCGCTCCTTTACGCCCACACATCTACCTTCCTCTCTCTAAAAAAATGTTTGTTAAGAAACCGAAAATTGGGGTTTTAACTATGTTTTTAAATTTTGATTTTTTTTATTTTGCAAGTTTATACGAAAGAGCACCTTTTTCTGAGGCACTTTGTTTTTTTTTCCAGATTTTAAGAACTTCATTTTGATACCTAAAATCAATTTCAAAGATATTTTTCAATACCACCTTTTGACAGCTGGGCAACTGCTTGTCTGCTCAGGACTGCTTGATTGACGAGGGGTGATTCAACACATCGCTCCCATACAAACTGCATATTGATTTTTAAATAGGTTTCCGGGCTCCAAAATGAATGAAAATTTGAATTCCGGTTCAGTTTGGCGTGCAGATTCAGAATATGGATTATCTTTCAAATATGAATTATCTCAACATCGAAGCCAATTTAACACTTTGGACTTATGCCAAAGTCCAAAGTGGAATATCTTATATTTACGGAAAAATACAAGAAGCGAAGAATACTTGAAATCTGAACTAAGCAAAGTAACTACCGCGGTTCATAAAACCTTATGAATTTTAGTCATAACTGACAAGTATGGGTACCATGAGGAAACTTTATGGAAATTGATCGTGCTTGTTAAGACTTATTTCGTGAAATAGGCTGATGCAAACTGTAAACGATCCATGAACGTCGGCATCACCAAGCTCTGGGTAAACCCACACAGCTATCGGCGCTTGATGATACCCAGTTGCTAAAAATGTTTAAAAGACAAGCTGTGAGTCGATTCTGCGTCATTAAGCGACCTTATGTTCGTTCTAGTCGTTATGAATTGTTGAGTTGGACGTTATAAAAATCGTATATATAAGTATATTTGACTAAGTGTATAAAACAGCTGGCTACTCAGTTGACAAAAGGACCCCTGCGTTTGTTCTGATGAAATCTTGTGTAGTTTTCCCAGAAAAGGCGTTTCCACGCTTGCTGGTTCGTTCTTTTTTTTGAGTCATGTTTATTTTTTTTTTGATTCTGTGCAATTTCATATGCATTCTTCGGCAAGTTTATGATCAATTATCTAATCAACACACGATTTTTACTGTAAAAGTGTATTATCTCGGTCTTGATCTCGGTAAACTGCTCTGATCTCCAAGGAGACACCCTGTTACTATGTTTCTCAGCTGGCAGCATGAGCAGCATAGAAGACGTCTGGGTCCACACAAACGACACCAACCCTATAAGTTAAGCCCTCGAACGTATGCACTAACGGTAAATTTGTCAAACCGACGAAGTTGTCGTACTATCTCGCTCCTTGAACGGCGGTTTCAATTTCGCTGCATCAATGATCAAAACCATGGGATGATCCACACAATAACGGAGTAACATACAACACTCTTTGAAGTCAATCGGCAGCTATTCGGATACTGATTCTGGGTTAAGAAAGGATACATGAAGGCCAAATGCGAGCTTATATCATGCAGATTTTTTTCCTCGAACCATTTTCTTCAAAACGATCGCAAAGGATTGAAATGCTTTGATGATCTCAAACATATAATTTCCGAATTCTCAAGTTGTTTTCGATCTTACTCCGTCTTCGGCTTATTTGGTGAATACAACGTTTGTTATCTGATATTCTGCTTTAGGTGATATGATGCATCACTGAGCTGTTATGAGAACCATTGTGACCAATCCATTGGTAACAATCGCATTGAGGCAGTCAACGCTGAATAAAAGGGAAGCTAGTCAAATACAAACCATAAGCTAATATACGGCTGCAAAATAAGCACCATACAGGTACCAAACACGGTTTTCAGAAATCAATCACTTGTCACTGAGGCTGCCTTTACTGCACTCTATTCCAACTCCGGGAGATTTCCCGGAAGATTTGTAAACTTGAACAAATCAAATAGGAGTCCAGGTGCTACTATGCAGTACAATTCGTAATACTGACAAATCCACAAACCAGCAGCGCTTTGAAGGCCTTTATGCGATATTATTAAAGCTAGAAGCTGCAATAAAGAAATTGTTGGTATTTATACCAACACGGCTTGCCGGATGTAAACATTATTGTCAAAACAAACTTTAAGCGGAATATATGGCCACTACACAAATACTTTACAGCTATCCATCTCTGTGCTGTGAAATTATTTAGGTTGCTTCTATTGCACTTTAATCTAACTCCGGAAGATTTGCCGGTGTGCAAATCGAATAAGAGTCGCAATTAATAAAACAGCTGCTGTTATACAGTACGTTTTGTAATGTTGCCAAATACACGCAACAGCAGCGCTTCATTGCTGTTTAAAGAACACTCTTTCAGCTAGAAGCTGTGAGGATGGATCTGTTGGCGCAGCCACACAACTTGTTCAATGTAAACATTATTGCATTTGACGTTTCACAAGCTTTTGCAGCAAGAAAATATGTATTGCGTCACGGTATCCTAATGCTATTTAATCGATTAATTTGGGGATGCTGTTTAACTATTATTTAACAACTGTGATAAGGCTGAAAAAGCGTCTTCTCAAGATGTTATTCGGTTAGTGATTACATAGGAGCCGAGAAAAAAGCTATGACTTGGTGGCATAGAAGCTGCTCGCATACGTTTAGTGCGTGACTGTATTTTTGCCAGATTTTCTATGGGTAAACTTGCAAAAAAAACGTAAACCTCGACGGAACGGACACCATGTGTTCCAGGCTCAAATATTGGGTATTCTTTCCCACTTTTATACTTGCATAATCTTTCGTACTTTTCATCCCTATGTAACTCTTTAGATAGGAAAATAAATTTCAAAACTGTGAACAATTATTTCTTTCATTTTCGTACTTAGGGTAAGATTGCCCATCATTGTGGTAATAGTGTAAATTCATTTAAAAAGGATCGTACCATCTAATGAAGAGTTTCGAACGTTAGTCAGTAGTTTTCCATCCAAATTTGCTTGAAAAAATATGAAAATTATCATTTCTCTCTGTTTTTGATAATAAATTGCTTGCATCAACATTAGGCATACTGTTCCTATTATGGAGGTAACATTTAATTTTGGTTCCTGATGTTGCGCTATCCCATTAAACTCATAAGGGGTTTTGAAAGATAGAAACACTATCGCAACCATAGGAACACAGCAGCAAAAATATTAAGGGAAATATATTTTTTTGGAATAGTTTTTTTTTTTCAAGCACACAAATGGTGCAATGTCATAATTAAACCATAATACATCTATTAAAAATGTCTGTTATATTTCATGAGCATGAGCATGATTGACCGCCCGCATCTATTAAAAATGTCTGTAATATGTCAGTCCAAAAAGTACCATTGTCATTACCGCAACATTATACTTATGACACACATGTGATACAAGAATCACTGTACAATTGCGCTTGAAATGAGTGCCATACTGAAAATTCTCTCAGTTAAAGTCAGTCTTGTTAGAATTTTCTTGACACTGCGTACCGTTGTACAGAAATCACACTCGTATCACATGTCTGTCTGGGGTATTATGTACTACCGCAACGAAGGGACCGAACACCCTAGTTTAACCCTCCTTGTGCATTAGAGTCATTTTTGAACCAAACCGTGCACTACATCAGCGAGCTGCTCCCATGCATTAGGAAGGTTAAGAATACATGTCATCGTCATTGACCAGCGGAGTAGCGCGGACGTCAACCACGAATAGATGTGCCGTAGTCCACATGAATTTGACATGTTTGGGAAATTGACACTATTGGGCACTCTGACAGATCTGGGATGTGCACGACATTTGCGAATTAGCCATTACCATAAGTTATTAATTAAGTAAAACGTGTAAAACTAGCAAAAGGTTACCAAAATTTTGGCGTGCAATCGTTTGAAATTACACGACAACGCGGAAATAGCAAATAAATCAGTAAGAAATTGTGTAATGCATCAATTTTCAGCACACACCATTTTGAACGAGTTTTTGTTGTGAGCTACGGGGGTTCTGCCTTTTGCTGCCCCCCTGTCATTGACCAATCAACATTCCTGTGTGGTAGTGGTTTGTGTTCAGATTTCCCGTGTTAATCTATCTGTAAGAACTTTGTAAACATCTTTTGTTCTCACGTATATGGATAGGCTTGCAGTAGGTTTCGTGAGACTTTTTTTGGACAACTCAATTTACTTCCTTTTGAAAATGGTATATTTTATCAGAAACCTTCCTCCAATTTTGCTTCTTACTCAATGCTTATCCTGCTGATAGTTCCTGTTTTTTTTAAGCTTACTGCTGATGATCGTTATTTTCCTGTTCCCAAAAGTGACAGTTATTTGATTTGTACCGTAAGCGTTACCGATGTTACACTTTTTTTTCACTTGCCATCTGCGAATTTCTTTTTTTTGCGAAGTTATTTCAAGGCGGAATTTTTACTCGATCGTTACTTGCTCCATATTTTTGCCAGGCATCAATGACCTTTATCGAGCCAACATCTAACTACCTTATACTCATATTCGTTTAAATTGAAACGAGCGTGTAGTCAACAAACGCTACACGGAAAAATATTAAAACCCAAAGAATAAGTTTTAAAAACTCAAATTTGGCTAAACTGCTTTTAGTTTTAACTCAAAGTTGGGTTGTTTTCTCCCTCGCCCCACCGCAATGTTGTCGAAAACAAAGAGAGAAGCACCGACCCATCCGCTGCTCTTCCGTGGAAGAAGCCAAATTTGGGTTTTCTTGAGTTAACCCAAATTTGCGTCATTTGAGGCCTCCGTTGGGTGAAAATAACTTACCAGTGGGTTAATTTTTTTGCCGCTCTCAAACGAGAACTACTCACTCACCACTTTCGCTGTTTGACGCAAATTTGAGTTATTCCACGGAAGACCGGGATTGCGTCAAAACAACTTAAATTTGGGTTGATTTGTAGTTCCGTGTACTTTTAATAGTGGTTTCGCAGCGCGGTGTCACGAACACTAATGCAAATCTACTGGTTGAAAATATGCCCATTTGATTTTGCTGGGAACAGCTGATCTTTGTTTACTATTTTCAACCAGTAACTCAAGTGGTGTTCGTGTAATGCAGCGTGTACGTACACACAACACTACTAAAAGCAGAAACCACTATTAATGTGTGTGAGCCACACACGAAATGCACCTTCAAATTGCGTGTTTGTTGGGTTGCTGCATCCAACTAATTGCATGCTCCTCTTCCCGTACCCACACTCAGGCAAATAAACCTAAGATTATCATAAGATCTAACTTATGAAATGGCCTTTAAACAATTCATAACGGCTAGAACGATTTTCATAAGGTCGGTCTATGACGCAGAACCGACCCACAGTTTGGCTTTTATACACATTTAGCAACTCGATATTCTCAAGCGTCGATAGCCGCGTGGGTTGGGCACGAGCTCAGTGATCTCGACGTTCATGGATCGATTCCAGTCTGCATCTTTTTGTGATTTTTCTGCTCTTTTCATAAGTTTATCTTATGTAATTAGGTCATAACAAGCATGTTCAATTTTCATAAGGTATTCTTATGGCATCCATACTTTACAGTTATGGCTAAATTTCATAAGGTGTTTTGATGAATTTCGGTAGTTTACTTCGCTGAGTGCATTGAGTAGAGTACCGCTTACGCTTACGCACACAATCAAATAGGAGAATATTCACGATAACGCCACTCAACCGCACCGCAACCGCGCCGCACCGTGTGCAACGCGATGCCAACGCATATTCCACAAGGACGCTGCGGTGACGCAGTGTGAATTCATGCAGCGTTATTTTACGCTCGTGTGCGGGTGTTGTCCGTAGTAGTGGCGTTTTTGTAGTTTCAGTCCGATCGCAGCAAAAAGATTACACCGTGGCAAGTTTCATTTCATCCGACGCCATCCAACGTAGGCCTGCTTTGCCGCAAGTTTAGGTTAACTCATGACAAATTTGGCTTCTTTCACGGAAGACGCTTCTATGCGTTGGGTCATTTGAACACCAGTGCATTTTAGACCATGTGCCCCTATTCATCGAGTGCTATCAGGGTGTAATCTTGCACTTTTGTGCTGTAACTGGAGGACGACCGACGACGCAATTCTTTCCGGTCGATTCATGACATCTGCTTCCATTGCTGTCTTTGGAAACCTGCTTCAGTTCTTCTGATTTGCCTGGTGCGCGATTCCCGGGACCCATTTCTAGCGCGGTCCGTCGGAACCCGCTCTCATCATACCACATTCGGTTCGTTTCTAGCGCGGTTCTTGGAACCCGCTTTTAGCGCGGTTTCTGACACCCGCTTTTAGCGCAGCCCATTCGGCTCGCTCGATGCGCGGTCCATGGCACCCGCTTTGAGCGCGGTTCCCCGAAACCCGCTTCCAGACCAGCACTTTCGGGTCGTTTGATGCGCGGTTTTTGAAAACCCGCTTTCAGCGCAGTCTTTTCGGCTCGCTTAATGCGCGGTTTAAGACACCCGCTTTGAGCGCGGTCCTAAGGAACCCGCTTCAGCGCAGCCCACCCGGCTCGCTTTGTTCAAGTCAGTATGACAAAAAAAAATCTGAGCCACTTGATGCACTTTCTTTGAACACAATTTCCACTTCCACTTTATCGTTTTTCTGGCCAGGTGATTCCTTTCCGACACCAGATTGTATAGCTTACGTTGCAGTACAACTGTCTGCAACTCCTGGCAGGTACGCCATTGTGCAGTTCGGCACAGTAATGCGGGAAAGGAATCACCCAGCCGATGGAACACTAAATACGTCTTACCCCGTCGAGGAGTTACCACCGAAAGAGCGAGCATAAAGATGGCAACCTGCGACGCTGTCACGCTCGAGGGACGCCGCATGGTATGTGTTGTATTACGTAGTATTTGATCGCCACACGAACATGTAGTTTGTGTGCGACCCTTTGAATTGTCATTGAATTATGTGCACATCTTCATTCGCCATCTCCTTTTCATTCATTCGTTATCCGAGTGCGTACGAGTACGGAAGCATCAATAAACGTTACTTTGTAAAATCTACACCGAAATATTTTATTTGATGACCGAATAAGGGGTGGTACTGACTTCGTAAGTACTGTAGAAAAAGATAGGCCAAGAAACGGTTAAGAAACGATTTTCTGCCAAAATTTCTTGAGCCGTACTCAGCTGGAACGGAATAATCGATGAACTTGATGATCATTGATGACGGTGATGATTGTGTCGATCAAACCAGCTGTCACTTTTTTTCTGCGGGAAAAATAGCCTGACCGATTATTCCCAAAGTAAAAGTGACATTTCATTGGCAGGACTAGTTTTTTTTGTGTTTTTTCGAGTGATCCTGATCACTCGCAATCGAGAAACATTCGCAATTTTCTCCGACGACGTAACATCAGATTCAGACGAAAATGCTACACGGTCACCCTGGCCGCACCAGTTCGTCAATGTGCCAAATTCTGCAATCCGGCGCAGTGTCATCCCACCATGGGGACCGGAACTATTTGGCCTCGAACGTTATAATCCGGCGCCCTGCAATCATGCTGCTGCAAACAAGCTTGCGGAGGAGTTTGCGATGTCCACCCGAGCTGGACTGGGAAATGCGAGAAGGAGGAAGTACCGACAACAAACGGAACCAGTCCAATGCATCGCAGTAGGAGCTCAGCGGAAAATAGTCAGACGTGGTTCTTCTGAGGCGGGAAGAAAAGGGATCATCTTTTATGGGATTGGTAGGTATGTACATATTGCAGTGTTTGTCAAAATGGAACAGGTATTTAGACTACATACGATAAAATGATCCTGAAAAGAAAAGCGCGGTAGAATTAGTTTGCGCGAAGAAAGACTGAAGCCCTGCAGCAGAGATTCCGGCCGCAAACTGACAAGAATAATGAATTCCGAAAAAAAAAGTTAATTAAGAGCTAGTGATGAGAAGAAATAAGCGAATTATACAAAATGGATTGCGGGAATAAGTGTGCCAATAAAATAAAGCAGGTTTAAATGTGTGTAAGTGATTTTTCATTTTTTAATAAACACTCGGAAGTTCTGTACAAAGATATTCAAAAGTTCCTTTGAAAACACATCCGTTCATTAGTTCTTTGGAGAATTATTACCCTAGTTCTTTTGGGATTCCTTCTAGAAACGCTGTGAAGAGTTAAAGAATTCCTCCTGGGGCTGCTTAAGGAACTTTTAAAGAAGGTCCGTTAGAAATTCTATCAGAAAATCCTAGTAGGATTGCTCCAGGAGTTCATTTATGGGAATCATGATGGGACTATTTTCCAGAAGTACCTAGTGAAATTCTTTCGGGTTTTTTTTATCTGGGATTTCTCCAGATCTAGAATTCCTCAGGAACTGTTAGGATTTCTGCAGTGCATAATTCCTTCTGCGATTCCTACAGAAGCTCCTAGGATTTCTGCAGAAGTTTGTTCTGGGATTTCTCCACGAATTCCATCTGGTATTTTTCCAGATTCCAATATACCTCCATAAATTCCTTGTGAGATTTCTTGAATCCCTTCTGAGATTCCTCCAGGCATACTTCTAGGATTTCTTCAGAAATTTATTCTGGGATTTCTCTAGAAATTTCTTCTGGGATTTCTCCAAGAATTCTTTCTACGATGCATTCAGGAATACCTTCTAGAATTTCGTGCTGAAAATCTCTTTAACAAAGATAATATCTGAATTTATTCCTGGAATACCCTCTAGAATTTCATCTGGAATTTCCCCACAAATGCCTTATGGGATTCCTCTAGGACTTCCTTCTGGGATTTTCCACGAGTTCCTTCTAGAATCCTCGATGAATCTCTTCTAATTTTTTTGAATTTATTCTGCGATTTCTCCAGGAACTTATTCTGTGACCAGGAATCCCTTTTGGGATTTCTCCACGAATTTGTTCTGGGATTCCCTGTAAATTAATTGTGGAAGTTCTCCACGAATTCCTTCTGGAATTTAACGCCTTTTGGGATTTTTCCAGGGATTTATTCTGGAATTCCTTCTAGGATTCTCCCAGAAATTTCTTCCGCGATTCTTTCAGGAGTTCCTTCCGGCATTCCTCCAGGAATTATTTTCGAGATTCTTCCAGGAGGTCCTCTTTCGATTAATCTAGGAAATTAGACTGCGATTTCTCCAGAAAATTCCGGGATTACTCCTTGAATACTTACCGAAATTCCACTAATAATTCTATGCGAGATCTCTATCCCTCCAGGGTTTTCTTCTATTATTTCTCCAGGAATTTATTGCAACATTTTCACAAGAATTATTTCTATGATTTCTTCAGGATTTTCTTCTAGGAGTTCCAGTATTTCTCCAACTATTCATTCTGCTACGGCTCCAGAAATTCGTTCGGGAAGTTCTCCACAAATTATTTCTGGGATTCTCCAGAAAATTCCGGGATTACTCCTTGAATACTTACCGAAATTCCACTAATAATTCTATGCGAGATCTCTATCCCTCCAGGGTTTTCTTCTATTATTTCTCCAGGAATTTATTGCAACATTTTCACAAGAATTATTTCTATGATTTCTTCAGGATTTTCTTCTAGGAGTTCCAGTATTTCTCCAACTATTCATTCTGCTACGGCTCCAGAAATTCGTTCGGGAAGTTCTCCACAAATTATTTCTGGGATTCTGCAGCAATTCGAGCAATTCCTCCAGGAATTTATTCTGGTATTTCTTCCGGAATTCCTTCTTGGATTTCTCCAGGAATCCCTTTTGGAATTAGTCCAGGAATTTCTTCTAGAATTTCTCCTGGAATTTATTCTGAAATTTCTTCAGGAATAACTTTGGGAATTCTTCACGTATTACTTCTGGGATTTCTCCAGGAATTTATTCTAGGATTTCTAAAATTGTTCAATTTATTCTGGGATTTGTCAAGCAATTCTTTTTGTAACTTCTCCACGATTTGCTTCTGGGATTCCTTCACGAACTCCTAGGATTTCCCCAGGATTTTTTTCTGGAACTTTCCAGGAATTCTTTTTGAGATTCCTCCACAAATTCCTTCGGAAAATTCTCCCAAAAAATTCTTCTGGGATTCCTTCAGTAATTCGTTGTTGTATTCCTCCAGGAATACATTACTCTAGTAATTCCTTCTTAGATTTCTCTAGGAATCCCTTCTGGAATTCGTCCGGATATTTCTTCAAGGACTTCTTCAAAAATTTATTCTGAGATATCTCCAGGAATAGCATCTGGGATTTCTTCACATATTGCTTCTGACGTTCATCCAGGATTTTCTACTAGGATTTCTAGAATTTTACAATTTATTCTGGGATTTGTCGAGCAATTCTATGAGTAATTTTCTCCACGATTTTTTTCTAGGATTGCTCTAAGAATTTATTCTGGAATTTCTCCAGGTATTCCTTCTAGGATTCCTACAGGAAATGCTTCTGGGATTCCTGCAGAAATTCCTTCTGGGATTGCAGGATTGGGAATGGGTGTTGTGTTATTTCAGGAATTCTCGGATACTTATTCAAAACGACGTATCAACATAGGATTTGCGTATATTATACGTCGTTTTGAAAAAGTATCCGAGAATTCCTTATAGTATTTCTTCAGGAATTTGTTCTGGAATTTCTTCAAATATTCTTTCTGGGACATCTTCAGTAAGTCATTCTGGGAATATCTCAGAAATTGCTGCTTGGATTCCTCTAGGAATATGCTCTGAGATTCATGCAGCAATTATTTTTGGAATTTCTTCACGAATTCTTTCTGGTTCCTCCCGGAGTTCATTCGGAGATTCCTCCAGGATTTCCTTTAAGGATACCCTCAGGAATTCTTTAGGGATTCCTCCAGAAATCCCTTCAGGGATTCCTCCTGGAATTCCTTCAGGGATTCTTCCCGGATTTTTTTCAGGGATTCCTCCAGAAATTCCTCCAGGGATTCCTCCATTAATTACTTTGGGGATTGCTCCAAAAATTCCTTCGTAGATTGCTCCAGAAATTCCTTCGGGGAGTTCTGCAGGAATTCATTCTGGTATTTCTCCAAGAATTCTTCCGGGGATTCCTCCAGAAATTGTTCCGGGGATTTTTCAAGGAATTCTTCCGGGGATTCCTTTGGGAATTCTTCCGGAAATTCTTCCAGGAATTCCTCCGGCGATTCCTTCAGGATTTCCTCCAGGAGTTTCTCCGCGAATTCCCCCAGGAGGTACACCGGGGCTTCCTCCAGGAGTTCCTCCGCGGATTCCTTCAGGAGTTCCTCTGGGGATTCCTTTAGGAGTTCCTCTGGAGATTCCTTCAGAAGTTCCTCTGGGGATTCCTTTAGGAGTTCCTTCAGGGATTCCTCCAGGAACTCTTTATGAAATTCCTCCAGCAATTTCTCCAGGAATTCTTTAACGAATTCCTTCAGCAATTTCTCCAGAAATTACTCCATGAATTCTTCCAAAAATTCCACCAGGAATTCCTTCAGTAATATTTTCAGGAATGCCTCCAGAAATTCTTCTAGAAATTTTACCAGGTAATTCTCCAGGAATTCTTCCAATATTTCCTCCAGCAATTCCTTCAGGAATTCTTTAAAGAGTTCCTCCAGGAAATTCTTCGGGGCTTCCACAATGAATTCCTTCGAGGATTCCTCCAGGAATTACTGCGGGGATTCATCCGGGAATTGTTTCGGAATTTTTTCCAGGAGTTTTGCAGGACTCCTTCGAGGATTCTTCTAGAAATTCCTTCTGGGACTCCTCCAGGAATTCTTCCTATTCAAGAATTACTTCAAGGATTCCTCCAAGAAGTCCTTTAAGAATTACTCTGGGATCTACTCTATGAATTCCTCTGGGGATTTTTCCAGCAATTTTTACAGGAATTTCTCCAGAAACTCTTTCATGAATTCTTACCGGAATTACTCTTTCAAAAATTCTTCCAGGAATTTATCCAAAAACTTCCAGAAATTATTAATGGAATTTCTCCTGGTACTCTTCCAGGAATTCCTCCTAGAATTCTTCCAAGAATTCCTCCTAGAATTCTTCCAAGAATTCCTCTAGGAATTCTTCCAGGAATTGTTTCAGGAATTCCTTCAGAAAATGTTCCAGGTATTCCTACAGGATTTCTTCAACCAATTTCTACAGAAATTCTTACAGGAGTTTCTCCAGAAATTTTTCCAATAGTTCCAGTAATTCCTCCCGTAAAATTTCCAGGATTTCTTTTTTAAATTCCTTAAGAAATTCTACCAGAAATTTTTAAAATGATTCTTCCAGGAATTCCTCCGAAGGTTCATTCAGGAATTCCTCTAAGGATTCCTTATGGAATTCCTCCGGGTTGTTTTTTTCCAGGAATTCCTCCGGGGATTCCTCCAGAAATTCCTCCGGGGATTCCTCCAGAAATTCCTCCGGGCATTTCTCCAGGAAATCCACCTAGAATTCCTCCGGGGATTTCTCCAGGAATTCCTCCGGGAATTCCTCGAGGAATTCCTCCGCGGATCCCTCCAGGAATTCCTCCGGGGATTCCACCAGGAATTCCTCCGGGGATTCCTCCAGGAATTCCTCAGTGGATTCATCCAGGAATTCCTCAGGGGATTCCTCCGGGAATTCCTCCGGGAATTCCTCCGGGGATTCCTCCAGGAATTCCTCAGTGGATTCATCCAGGAACTCCTCCGGGGATTCCTCTAGGAATTCCTCCGGGGATTCCTCCAGGAATTCCTCCGGGGATTTCTCCAGCAATTCCTCCAGGAAAGTTCCTCCTTGGATTCCTCAAGAAATTCCTCCGGGGATTTCTCCAGCAATTCCTCCAGGATTCCTCCTGGGATTCCTCCAGAAATTCCTCCAGGAATTCCTCCGGGGATTCCTCCAGGAATTCCTCCGGGGATTTCTCCAGCAATTCCTCCAGGAAAGTTCCTCCTGGGATTCCTCCAGAAATTCCTCCAGGAATTCCTCCGGGGATTCCTTCAGGAATTTCTTCGGGGATTCCTCCAGGAATCCCTCTGGGGACTCTTCCAGGAATTCTTCCGGGGATTCTTCCAGAATTTCCTGGCGGAATCCTTGGAGGAATTCCTGGAGGATTCCTTGGAGGAATTCCTGGTGGAATTCTTGCAGAAACTCCTGGAGGAAATATTGGAAGAATTATTGCAAGATTTTCCGGAGTAATCCAGGAGGAATTCTTTGAAGAATTCCTTGAGTATTTCCTGGATAAATTGCAAAGGAATTCGTTAGAGAATTACTGAAGAAATTGCTGTTGGAATTCCTTGAAGAGTTTCTGGAGGAATCCTTGGAAAAAATCCTGAACGAGTCCCTGGAGGAATCTCCGGAGCAATTCCTGGAGAAGTCCCCGGAAGAATTCTTGAATGAATTCCTGGAAAAATATCCGCATCTCATAAATTCCTGGAGGCATTCTCGGAGAAATCCCCGGAAGTATTTCTGGAGGAATACCTGGAGGAATCATTTGAAAAATTTCTGGAAGAATTCCTTAAGGAATTTTAAAAAGAAATCCTGCAGTTTTCACGGGAAGAATTCTTGGAGGAATTCCTGGAAGAAATTATTGGAAAAAATTCTAGAGAAACTCCTGTAAGAATTCCTGTAGAAATTGGTTGAAGAAATCCTGGAGGAATACCTGGAACATTTTCTGAAGGAATTCCTGGAAGAATTCCTCGAGAAAGTCTTGGAAGAATTCTAGGAGGAATTCCTGGAAGAGTACCAGGAGAAATTCCATAAATAATTTCTGGAAGTTTTTGGATAAATTCCTGGAAGAATTTTTTAAAGAGTAATTCCGGTAAGAATTCATGAAAGAGTTTCTGGAGAAATTCCTGTAAAAATTGCACGAAATACCCCCAGAGGAATTCATAGAGTAGATCCCAGAGTAATTCTTGAAGGACTTCTTGGAGGAATCCTTGAAGTAATTCTTGAATAGCAAGAATTCCTGGAGGAGTCCCAGAAGGAATTTCTAGAAGAATCCTCGAAGGAGTCCTGCAAAACTCCTGGAAAAATTTCCGAAACAATTCCCGGATGAATTCCCGCAGTAATTCTTGGAGGAATCCTCGAAAGAATTCATTATGGAAGCCCCAGAGGATTTCCTGGAGGAACCCTTTAAAGAATTCCTGTTGGAATTCCTGGAGAAAATATTGGAAGAATTCCTGGAGAATTACCTGGTAATATTTCTAGAAGAATTTCTGGAGGCATTCCTAAAAATATTACTGAAGGAATTCCTGGTGGAATTTTTGGAAGAATTCATGGAGTAATTCCTGGAGAAATTGCTGAAGGAATTCGTTAAAGAATTCCTGGAGGAATTCCGTGAAGAGTTCCTGCAGGTATTCCTGGAGGAATCCCCGGAGGAATTCCTGGAAAAATCCCCGGAGGAATACCTGGATGAATCCCCGAAGGAACTCCAAAAGAAATCCCAGAGAACTTCTGGAAAAATCCACTGAGCCTGAGGAACCCCTAAAAGAATCCCCAGAGGAACTCCTGAAGGAATCCCCAGAGCAACTCCAGGAGGAATCCCCGGAGGAACTCCTGGAGGAATCCCCGGAGGAACTCCTGAAGGAATCCGCGGTGGAACTTCTGAAAAAATCCCTAGAGGAACTCCTAAAAGAATCCCCAGAGCAACTCCTGGAGGAATCCCCAGAGCAACTCCTGGAGGAATCCCCAGAGCAATTCCTGAAGGAACTCCTGGAGGAATCCCCAGAGCAATTCCTGGAGGAACTCCTGGAGGAATCTCCGGAGGAACTCCTGAAGGAATCCCCGGAGGAATTCCTGGAGAAATCCCCAGAGGAATTCCTGGAGAAATCCCCAGAGGAATTCCTGGAGGAATCCCCAGAGGAATTCCTGGAGGAATCCCCAGAGGAATTCCTGGAGGAATCCCCAGAGGAATTCCTGGAGGAATCCCCGGAGGAATTCCTGGAGGAATCCCCGGAGGAATTCCTGGAGGAATCCCCGGAGGAATTCCTGGAGGAATCCCCGGAGGAATTCCTGGAGGAGTCCCCGGAGGAATTCCTGGAGGAATCCCCGGAGGAATTCCTGGAGGAATCCCCGGAGGAATTCCTGGAGGAATCGCCGGAGGAATTCCTGGAGGAATCGCCGGAGGAATTCCTGGAGGAATCGCCGGAGGAATTCCTGGAGGAATCGCCGGAGGAATTCCTGGAGGAATCGCCGGAGGAATTCCTGGAGGAATCGCCGGAGGAATTCCTGGAGGAATCGCCGGAGGAATTCCTGGAGGAATCGCCGGAGGAATTCCTGGAGGAATCGCCGGAGGAATTCCTGGAGGAATCGCCGGAGGAATTCCTGGAGGAATCGCCGGAGGAATTCCTGGAGGAATCGCCAGAGGAATTCCTGGAGGAATCGCCGGAGGAATTCCTGGAGGAATCGCCGGAGGAATTCCTGGAGGAATCGCCGGAGGAATTCCTGGAGGAATCGCCGGAGGAATTCCTGGAGGAATCGCCGGAGGAATTCCTAGAGGAATCCCCGGAGGAATTCCTGGAGGAATCCCCGGAGGAATTCCTGGAGGAATCCCCGGAGGAATTCCTGGAGGAATCCCCGGAGGAATTCCTGGAGGAATCCCCGGAGGAATTCCTGGAGGAGTCCCCGGAGGAATTCCTGGAGGAATCCCCGGAGGAATTCCTGGAGGAATCCCCGGAGGAATTCCTGGAGGAATCCCCGGAGGAATTCCTGGAGGAATCCCCGGAGGAATTCCTGGAGGAATCCCCGGAGGAATTCCTGGAGGAATCCCCGGAGGAATTCCTGGAGGAATCCCCGGAGGAATTCCTCGAGGAATTCCAGGAGGAATCCCCGGAGGAATTCCTGGATAAATCCACTGAGGAATTCCTGGATGAATCCACTGAGGAATTCCTGGAGGAATCCCCGGAGGAATTCCAGGAGGATTTCCTGGAGAAATGCCGGAGGAATTCCTGGAGCAATTCCCGGAGGAATTCCTGGAGCAATTCCTGGACGAATTCCTGGAGGAACTCCCGGAGGAATTCCTGGAGGAACTCCCGGAGGACTTCCTGGAGGAACTCCCGGAGGAATTCCTGGAGGAATCTCCGAATGAATTCCGGGAGGAATCAGAAAGAATTCGTGAAGAAATTCCAAAAAGAATAACTGCATGAATCGCAAAGCATATTCCTAGAGGAATCCAAGCAGCAATTTCTGAGATGATCCCAGAATGACTTACTGAAGATGTCCCAGAGGAATTCCTGAAGAAATCCCCGGAGGAATTTCGGAAGAAATCCCCGGAGGAATTCCTGGAGGAATCCCCGGAGGAATTCCTGGAGGAATCTCCGGAGGAATTCCCGGAGGAATCCGCGGAGGATTTCCTGGAGGAATCCTCCGAGATATTCCTCGAGGAATCCCCGGAGGAATTCATGCAGGATTCCTTGGAAGAAATTTCTGGAGGTATTCCTGTTAGGATTTCTGGAGGAATGGCTGGAAGAATTTCTAAAGAAATTCCCGGAGGATTCCCAGGAAGAACTACTGGAAATATTACTGGAGGATTTTTTTATGTAATCCCTGGAGGAATCCCCGGAGGAATAGGCGAAGAACTTGCTGAAGCTGTGCTCGGAGAAATTCATGGAGGAATTTACGTTGGAATCCCCTCAGGAATTAATAGAGGATTTTCTGGAGCAGTCCTCGAAGGAATTCCTGGAGGAATGCATGGATGACTTCTTGGAGGAATTTCGGGATGTATTCCTGGAGGAATTGCTTGAGGAACCCCCGGAGAAATTTCTGATGAAATCCCTAGAGGAATACTCGTAGGAATTCCGCGAGGGATCCCTGGAGGTGTTTTCGAAGGGATTCCCGGAGAAATCCCTGAAGATATTGCTGGAGTAAATCCCCTGCCAAATCACTAAGAACTTCCACCGAATCGCATTTTTTCCTGGGAATTTGTAGCTTATATTTGAGCAAACTTTAGATACATTTTCGCAGCTATGGAAAAGGGGGATGGCTTTCTCAGTCTTTGATTCAAGAACGATTTTTATCTACATTCCCGACGCTATTTTCCGCGGCTGGTAATCCATCTATTTTCCTCCCGTAATCCCGATGGATTTTTTCTTGGGAGTAATTGTCAGCTTCCACTCGAACTTGACCAACTGCATCACAATTCCAAATGATCCGACCTCGTCACAGGCAAGGGAACTGGTGTATATGTCCGCCACCGTATGCACCACCAGCTGGAAATCATATAACCTTTCTTCCGGTTGCGGAATACAACCAGTTTGTCCGGCCGGAATATCAACGGGTCACAATGCTGGTTCTAGTCAATGCTGGTCAATCTTCCACTGTGCTGCGTTCCAGACCAAGTCAGTCTAAGCTGAGCGTAGATTCATTGTTGATAAACAAAATTAGTAAACAAGTTGTTTCGTCGATTTTTTTTTCTTTTTTCTCTCTCAAGATCGACTGTCAAAATTACTTTGGTAAAAATGCTGTTTTTTCCTTGACCTCATTTCTTGCCATCTGAGTACTAGGCTTAAAACAGTATGAGCATATCGACGGCGGAGTTCAGCTCCTTTCACACTAAACATTGGGCGCTCCTTTACGCCCACACAATACTCATAGTCACCCTATTTAATAGTTCATGGTAAATCCATCAATAAGAGTAAGAATCAACTACAAAAAAATCAGAATCAGTTAACAATGCATGTGTGATGTGTCATATTATCAAGTTTGCTATAACGAATGTATGGTCACATTCTTTAATAGGGCACTGCATTGTTTTGATTTTGTATGGGATTTTGAAGTTTCTTGGCCTTGTTGTTTACAAAATTTCTGTAAGAGTGAAAGAGAAAGAGAGAATTTCATGCAGTGCCCTATAGCCTCCTCCTCTTCTCTCTCTTCTTGGCGTAACGTCCTCACTGGGACAAAGCCTGCTTCTCAGCTTGTTCTATGAGCACTTCCACAGTTTTTAACTGAGAGCTTGCTCTGCCAATGACCATTTTGCATGTGTATATCGTGTGGCAGGCACGAAGATACTCTATGCCCAAGGAAGTCAAGGAAATTTCCTTTACGAAAAGATCCTGGACCGACCGGGAATCGAACCCGTCACCCTCAGCATGGTCATGCTGAATACCCGTGCGTTTACCGCCTCGGCTATATGGGCCCTTAATAGCCTAGAAAGCGTATAAATCCATATCATAGCTTATAATTTTCTTGTAAATAATACTAAGTTTTGTTTACACAATAATATATATATCTTTGACATTTCTCTGTGATTAAAAGAATGTCTTGAAAATTAATAAAATTGAAATTCCTATTGCACAAAAAAATAGCTTTGCGAGCTCGAAAAAATTGCGCATAGTCATGTGCTCAGAATCATTAAAATTCAAACAAACAATTTTTGCATGTTTGATAAATTCAACAATATAACATTTTTTTTTCCAAAGATTATTTCTTTAACGCCTTGCGGCCCGCAGTCTCTTTGTAAAATTCGTGATTTTTCGCACAGACTGAGGATCACATTGAAGACCTGGGCAAGTAGTCACCATAGTTGCATCGCATAATATGGTAGGGGACGTATTTTGACCCGGGGCAGGTATTTTGGCCCACCTTGGGAATTTTATTAATTTTATCATATAATCTCTACAAAATCTTGCCAAATTTTTATTGGAAGTTTCAATAAGAAATTTTCAAGATTCCAATAATAATTTGCTAAGATTTGGTAGAGATTGTACATATGATGAAATTAATAAAATTCCCAAGGTGAGCCAAAATGTAATATGATTTACAAATAAAATAATGAGATGCTAATGAATCGCCTTATTGCCCCTAGGTGTGCTCGTTTTGCTCCGCAATATAGCCGAGCTGATTATAAAACATCGTTTTGGTTTAATCAAATTAATCATATTCATTGTGATTTGTGAATTTTGAGTCCCATCATGTTTATGGGTATTAGAAAACACGATAAAGAAAAGAATAACTGACAGATTATCCTTGAGATTATCCTGGGAGTGCTCGTCTTGTCCCTCCATACTCTACCAAGCCTCCCTCGTAAATGCGCTGCCAAAACTAGTCCGAAATTTCAGATTATTGCATCGGAGTATAGGTATAAAGTAAAATAAAAGTTTAAGGTAGATAATAAAATTTTAAGACAAGCATCAAATCCTCGCTCCAAACCTCTTTCAGGGTTCCATTTAGATTCTGTTCGAAGTTAGCAAGTTTGTATGAGAAAAGATACATTTATAAAAAAAAATCCCAGAGGTCGGCCATTATCTCCTCTGAATCGATCATCACTCCTTGTAGAAAATTCATTGAATCATTCCGTCGACGATCGTAAAACAGTCGGGAATTTTCACTTACAGCCGAGCTTAGAGCACAACATAGGTGTAAAGACGAAGAGTTAGTTTGATGTTATCTACGGATGTATCGGCTTCTGTTTCAAGGAGCCATCCATTAAGTACGTCGCGCTTAGACGGTGGAGCGGGAGGGGGGGGGGGGGGTGTAGTTTATAAAAATGTGATAAGCAATGTAATAAGTATAGAAAAAATCCGCACGAAGGAAGGAGGGTCTAAAATTCCGAATTTTAGTGTGACGTATCTAATGGATGGAACATTGTCTTCCGGTTTTCGTTGTCCAACACGAAGCCACGAAGTCTTATAGGTGGTGGGGGTCAATCTATGATGTAGCTCGCTGCCAGCTGAAAACTACTCCAGGTCATACTGTCGAGCATGTACTGCGACAACGAATGATTTCACCGATTTATTTTTATATTCTATTCTCGATTTTTTTATATTTACATTCTAACAAGAAAAATAAAACTACTTCTGCTTGTATATACTCGTAATAGCTCGTAATGAGAAACGGGGAAATAGGAAACCTCCGACGTCGGAGGACGCGTTCCCATGCTGCTCTTCTCCTTGGCGAAGATTTCAATGTATTGGTAGATATGTAATGGTCACGACCATAAGGAAACCGATTCCGGACCCAATCGCTCCCATGAGTCCCTTGAAATCGGCCGTCACCGAGAGCGCACCGATGCACAGTCCACCGAAAGTGGCCGCTGCCGGGATGTATTGGTTCAGTTGATGGATCATCGAGCTTTTCCGGTGGCTATGCATGATCATCTGTTGTACCTTGAGCTGCTTGGCGAAGTCCTTGGTCATACTGAAATTAGTCTATGGTCATACTGCCTGATACGTCGATCCAGGTATTATGGAGAAGAAGGCACAGCTGCCGAGCATGAACACTGTGTATGACTTAGTGTATAGAGCTTGCTGACGTTTATTCACCTCTCTCTTTCAAGCATGCAGGCGGGATAGGATTTGTTTTCATCGGGAAACCTTTCCTGATGACAACAAATCCTATTCCGCCTGCATGTTTGAAAGAGAAAGGTGAATAAACGTCAGCAAGCTCTATGGGTCGTACATTACAGGATATGCGAGAGGCTTTCCGGGGTGAGAAGTAGTAACAAAGGCCACCGATCGGGTAGGCACTAGTCGGGCAACCGCCGCTAGCGTCGGCCCACTTTCCGAGCAGATTAACGATGAAGTCGCTGTGGATTTTTTACCGCCACCACCTGGAAATAACGTGCAGATTCGAAACCAGCGCCGACTGTTCTGATGAGGTAGCTGCTGTGTTGACCGCGGTAGCGAGTCGACTGGATCGACAATTCCAGCCGGAAGCCCTGGAAGTATTTGTCCGCCGCAAAAATGAGCACCGTAGCCAGCAGGGTCATAAAATTGGCGGTGTTGACCGTAGCTGGGGAGAAAGCCTTCCAGACGTTTGTTTCGCAAAATGTGAGCAGCAGTTCCTGCAACAGGAGCACAATCAAATACAAACAGCTGAATAATGACCAGGAGGCAAACGCCGGCTTCGATCTCCGTCGGATCGCCCTTCATTCCGGTCACGACGTATTCAATGTCCTGACTGTTATGGACATTCCGAACAGCTTCTAGGCTCCGTTGAACAGCTCCCGGTCTTTCGGAGAGTCACCAACATCGATGATGTTTGTTCTGACAGCAGCTGCATAATCAGTCCGGAGGGACAATCGGAAAAATACCCAGCTCCATCAATGTTTGTTTTCCATTTTGCTGCCGCTACTCTTCGGGCTTAGGTCGTCTTATTCCCGTAAAAACTTCAACCTCGTTTTACGGAGTTGATTCATCGCTCCCGTAAGTAGAATCCACAGAGCAAGTACCTTTCCATTTCCGACGTTGGGACGAACCCGCTCAATAGACTTCCAGATGGCTGCTGTAACAGTTATCACTAACGAGCCGCTGAAAATTGGCACTCTTCCAACATCGCACTCTCCGTATAGGTAGGGTTACCAGACGTACTCTTTTAAGAGTACATGTACTCTATTTCAGCAAAAAATTGGGCGTACTATTCTTTTTGGTAAAATGGGCCCAATTGTACTCTTTTTTTTTCAAAATTACATTTTTGTGATAAAATATACATATCAGTCAAAATAACCTTACAAATAGTAAAAAAAAAATCAGCATGCTACAAATTAGAATCACTTTTAACGAGAGGTCTTATCTGCAGAAGAAAGGCCATCTTAATTTTCCCTGTCTTCCATCGAAATCACTCTAATTCATTCAGATTATGATTCGCTCCTTGCTGAAAAATGTTGTTAAAACTGTCGTTTATTAATTTGTTTTGCAAAAATGGTTTCACTTCGACGTGCAATAATCGGAAGTGTAAATAATAATGAAAGTATTTCGTTTCTGTAATATGCTAGCTTTTGAAAGCAGGCTCAATTTTTTAAACTGTCTTGAACGAAGCAGTGAGTTACATTTTCCATTGAGATCTTAAAAGAAGTTTGTAATCTGTATTAACGAGATTTTAGCCCTCCCAAAGAAAGAACTCACATTTAGCGAGTTTGTCGGGATTGGTATTCGATCCTGGGTCCTCGGCGTAAGCGTCATGTGTTTTAATCATCACACTAGGTCCATTTCACAAAAAAATAAAAGTCTTACAAAACCTATTGCACGAAATCCATCTACGGGAGAACAAACATTTGACAGTTCTCGCTAATTCGTAACGAAAGAAATTTGAAAATAAATCACTAACAGACAAGTATTTGGATTGGTCAACATTGCATCAAAACTTCAGACGCACAAATCTCAAGAAGCAAGCTTCAAACAAGAATGTATTTAATTCAGAGATTAAAATTTTCATTTTCAATGAGTGAAATTCAACGTGAATTTTGAAAATTCTCAACTGAGGGATCAAAATAAAATTCATTTTGGTGAATGAATTTTTTCACCTATTCATTCATTTTTCTGTCACTGATAATTTTCACTGAGAAAAATTACTGGACCGTAACTCCCGATTATACTTCCAATCACCTCAAAACTTGTGTATAGTAGTTGATTAGAATATTAATTGTGTTCTCTATTTGTCCATTAAGCCGGATTGTGCGTCTGTTAACCTTCCAGAACGCGCGCCATCAACCAACCGAAACTGCACCTCGCTCGCGCTGTATACGAAAAGCGAGGTTTTTTGGTAGTGTTGTACTTTTTACAACAGCGCGCGCGCTGAAGGGTTAACAGAAATTGGACAGTTAACGACGTGCGAAAAAATATTCGTGACAGAGAATTGAATGAAAAAAGAAAGGCATTCAGCTGACAATGAATGTGGCTAAACACGAATGAAAAATTAAGAGTGTCAATCTTCACTTTGAATCTTCGAATTTTTTACTCTCTGATTTAATTATTCTGTTCTTGCTTACTTTTAATTAGCTTAGAATAAAAAGTTCAGTTGCGCTGGTTTTGTTTGCTCTCGAAATCGTGAGTAGGTGCCAAAGTCATTGTGGCGGCCATTTTGGGATTCTAACAAGTCTGTCCTTAAGTAGACACAACTTTAGTTTTTCACTTCGTTAGAAAATTTACCTATCTTTAGGTGTCAAGTATGGTTCACAGAATTTAAATATAAAAAACTTCACGAGTGTCAAACAGTATTTAATCGATTCTTGTACTCTTTTGTACTCTTTTATCAAAATTCTTGAATGTACTCTTTTCATGTGTGAACAATATGGTAACCCTACGTATAGGGCCTGCTCGGTCCTTGATTACTGCCGTAAGGCACTTCCACCACCGGAACTATCCGTCTTGATATTTTCATGCGACCTGACGGCGAGAAATCCTCGGATTGTTTTTTCTAAGAAAAATAATCAAAACTCATCATATATTCAATATACCTACAACTCGATGTATCAAACCAGATGTTACCTATGCGAAAAGCGTAAAACGAAAGGTTTTCACGAGGATTTTCACGTCTGCTGGCGAAGATTTTCACTTTTTTCGTGAAAGGGGGAGATTTTCGCGGGTTTCAGTTTTTTGCTCTGTGGTTTGACAGGTCAGAGTAAACAAACATATATAAGGGAACGTTCAAAAATTACGTCCATGATTTGGGGGAGGGGGGGGGGGGGGTCTAGAAAAGTGTGACAGTACGTGTATTGGGTATAGGAAAAGTGCGTGACAGAGGGGGGAGGGGGGGTCTAGAAATCCCGAAAAACGATGGACGTAATATTTGAATCTTCCCTAATTGATTGATGCACCAAGCGAAACGAAGAAGAAGTTTTGACATCCAAGCGGTGTGCCGTCGATTAGATCCTCGTCGCTGATTGGTCGATGGATGTAAACGGCACACCGCTTGGATGTCAAAATTCTTCTTCTTACCGCTTGGTGCATCAATCAATAGGATTGCCAGTTGGTTCTCACTTTCTGAGAGGTGAAAAAAAAGATCACCACTTATAGGGTTGCCAAAAACTACTTCGCATGATGATTTTTATTTAAAAAAGAGGTGAGATTCCCAGTTTTTGAAAATTTGTAAGAAAATCAGGAGCGCATGAAAAAAAAATCTGAAAGCGGCAATTGTCATCAAAACCAATTGTCTTTCGAAGAAAAATATGAAACAGGGGGGTTAGGTCAGACGGGAATGGTCTATTCAAATCGATTGACACACGGCTGATTCATTTATTATGAAGCATTTTGTCAAAGACCTCTTAAAAAGTTAAGTTGTATTACTCCAAAGTACTCCCCGAAAGATATCTCGGTTACAAAATGTCCAATCGGAATGAAATTCAAAAGCGTTCTTCTAGGATGCAGTAGTTTTAGTTTCGGGCCTTAAGAACCCGAATCGGTTGATAGACGGCTGAGAAATTTATGGTGATACACTTTGTCAAAAATATCTAAAATAATTAAGTTGTACTACTCCCTAGCACTCTTTGAAAGATATCTCGGTAACCGAACGTCCAATCAAAATAAAATTCAATAGCGTTCTACTAGGATATAGTAGCTTTCGTTTGGGGCCTTAAGAACCCAAATCGGTTGATAGACGGCTGAGAAATTTATGGTGATACACTTTGTCAAAAATATTTAAAATGATTAAGTTGTACTACTCCCTAGCACTCTTTGAAAGATATCTCGGTAACCGAACGTCCAATCAAAATAAAATTCAATAGCGTTCTACTAGGATATAGTAGCTTTCGTTTGGGGCCTTAAGAACCCAAATCGGTTGATAGACGGCTGAGAAATTTATGGTGATACACTTTGTCAAAAATATTTAAAATGATTAAGTTGTACTACTCCCTAGCACTCTTTGAAAGATATCTCGGTAACCGAACGTCTAATCAAAATAAAATTCAATAGCGATCTACTAGGATATAGTAGCTTTCGTTTGGGGCCTTAAGAACTCAAATCGGTTGATAGACGACTGAGAAATTTATGGTGATACACTTTGTCAAAAATATCTAAAATAATTAAGTTGTACTACTCCCTAGCACTCTTTGAAAGATATCTCGGTAACCGAACGTCCAATCAAATTAAAATTCAATAGCGTTCTACTATAGTATAGTATTCCTATAGGATGTAGTAGCTTTAATTTGCTTCCAAGAGAACTCAAATCGGTCAACAGACGGCTGAGAACCGTGAGTGACATTTTTTTGTAACATACATACACACACACACACACACACACACACACACACACACACACACACACACACACACACACACACACACACACACACACACACACACACACACACACACACACACACACACACACACACACACACACACACACACACACACACACACACACACACACACACACACACACACACACACACACACACACACACACACATACAGACATTTGCTCAATTCGTCGAGCTGAGTTGATTGGTATATGTGACTCGGCCCTGCGGGCCTCGGATCGAAAGTCGGTTTTCCAAGCGGTATTTATACCCTTCTTATGGGTGTAAGAAGGGTAAAAAGAGTTCTATAAATCTGATAAAATATAGTGGCTTAGAAAAAGTTGCTTTTTCGTTTAAAAATAAAAAAAATCATTGATTTTTTTTTTAAATTTGAAACCACAATTGGGTTGTTTAGTGAATAAAATATTGCTATTTTCTATAGCCTAATCGAAAGAGCTCATTTTTCTGAGTATAACATTAATTTATTGGATTGCAATACCTTTGTTTTGATGGTTAAATTTACAAAACTGTTTTAATTTTCGTGGATAGAATGACAGTTCAATCGATAAAATGACAGTTCGACCCGAACAAAAAAAATTTCCCATACAAACTTTAAATGAATTTTAAAAATAGTTCCCGGTCTCCAAAAATTATGAAATTTTGGATTTCGACTAATTTTTGGGCGGAGAATCGGATTTTGAAATAATCCGGATACCCCTAAAGAACCCAATTGTGGACGTTTGTGCGTGGATTCACGATCAGTGTGAAAGACAACCCTGCGCCACCAGGTGACAGCTGGCGAAACGTCATCCTCAATCATCATTATCGTCAGTAATGATTGATCACGCACCGTTCTTCGCACATCACTGTCGTCGTCGTCTCATTCGGTTCGGTGCGCGGACGGATTGCACTTTTCCCAATTTTTTTCGGGACCGATTCTAGTCGAAAAAGTGGGACAAAATGTCCCGCTTCGGTAGCGTGATGCAGCTGGTGTTGGTGGTGCTCGGTTGTTCCTTGCTGGCTTGCCAACAGGCCGGCGCAAACGAAGTCTTCGGCTGCGGTGGTTTCATCAAAAATGCAAACTCCGATCTGGATTTCAGCAAGGTGGAAGTTGGACTGTGAGTACTAGACTAGAGTGTGTTAATTAAATTATGACGGGACGGTGTGGTGATTTGTAACTTTTTTTCGGTGCTGCTTTCAGGTACAACCCACAGGGTAGTTTGAAGATCAAAACGGACTGCTCGCCCTCGAATGGGTACTATTTTATTCCGCTGTACGACAAGGGAGATTACGTTTTGAAGGTTATTCCACCTCCGGGGTGGAGCTTCGAGCCGGAACAGGTGCCGGTCAAGTTCGACGGGGCTACGGATGTTTGCAGTCAAGGGAAGGACGTGAATTTTATCTTTAAGGGTTTTGGAATCACTGGGAAGGTGGAGATTTATGGACATGACGTGGGAGCCAAGGGAGTTCAGGTTGAATTGCGGTCGGAGAGTAACACGAAAATTGGACAGACTTTCACCGACAGCAATGGGATCTTTTCGTTTACTCCGATCAAGTCCGGTCGATATGTGATCAAGGTGAAGCACGACAAGTGGCACTTTGTGAAGTCGGAAATCTCGGTTACAGTGACCACCGGAAATACAGAGATTGCGGCGAAATCTCTGGTTGTGTCTGGATTCGACGTGGAAGGACGGGTGCACAGCGATGGGCAACCATTCGGAAATGTTGGGTTCCTGCTGTATCCGGAGAAAGGTGCGGAAGCGATGTTGAAGTGTTCTTCCGATAATGTTCCGGCTGTGACCGGAACCGATCCCAAATTCTCTAGTTCTCCCCGCTGTTACGTAGAGGCTAACAAAGCGACCGGAACCTTCACTTTCGCCGGAGTGTCGTCGGGCAAGTATCGAGTAGTCCCACTCTTCAACAACAAAGCCATCAAGTTCCACATCCGGCCGGAAGCGATGGAATTCCAAGTGGGTCGCGACGGAATGCGATTGGCGGAAAGCTTTGAAGTGACGGGATTTAGCGTCAGTGGCAAGGTGCTGCAAGCTGCCGATGGACCAGGAGTCCGCAATGCTAAAGTAAAGTTGAACGGAAAGGAAGTGGCAACAACCGGAAGCGATGGAAAGTACACGCTGGATAACATTCAAGCGGGAACCTACACCATTCAGGTGACGGCGGACGATTTGCAGTTCAAGGATCATATCGTGAAGATTTCGCTGAGCAATCCGGCACTTCCGGATGTCGTCGTGTCGGGATTCAAGGTGAGTGAACATTCGAATAGGGCCCGTATTGTAAAGGCGTGGGTATTCAGCATGAAAGTTACAAACTAATAACACTTCTTGGCAGAATACTTCCAGACCCCTCTTATAACTCAATATTTCTTTCCCTTTCCCAGGTTTGCGGCCAAGTAATATCCAAGAAGTCCTACCGCGTGGCCATCACGAAGAAAGACTCCCCAGCTACCGTAGAGGTTTCGACAAATCCGAACGCTGCCGGCGAGTGGTGCACTTTCCTGGAAAGTGGTCACTACACTGTCCGTGTTGTCACTAGCGAGGAGGAACACGCCGCCGGAATTCAATTTTTCCCTCTGGCGCAGTCGATTCACGTCGACCGATCTCCCCAGAGTGGAATCATTTTCTCACAGCTGAGGGCCACCGTTTCCGGTGAGGTTCGTTGCCTTCCGGACGCTGGAAGTGCATGCTTGAAGGACGTTAGTGTTACGCTGACTTCGCTGGATTCCAACGGCAATCCGACTGGTCAGGCTTTGAACGCTGAACTGCAGAATGGAAAGTACTCGTTTGCAAATGTCCTTCCCGGTAGTTACGAAGTGAGTGTTCCCAAGGGAAAGCTTTGCTGGCAATCGAATACGGTTAAGATCAATGTTAAAACCGCACAGGAAACGGTTCCGACGTTGGTGCAGAACGGATACGTGGTTTCCATTGTGTCCAGTCACGCTGTGAAGATGACCTATCAGCAAAAGGACATCGAAGGTGCGAAGTCGGAAGAAATGTTGCTCACTTCCGGTATGAACACATTCTGCGTTTCGAAAGCAGGAAGCTATGAAATCAGTTTGTCCGGATGCCATCGTTATGGCGTGGATGTTCCGCAAAGCTTTGCAACATCTGATGTTGCACCGGTCAGCATTTCCGCCTTGAGCCATCGCCATACAGTCAAGATTCTTGCGGACGAGAAGGACACTTACAAAACACAGGTCACCTCCAAGTCAGGAACGGAAATGATTGAATTTAAATCCAGTGGACAACGCTTCGAAGGTGCCAACGTTTATCAACATGATTTCTTCCTAGAACAAGGGGAGCGGATTACATTGGTTCCGGTCAGTGACATCATGCTGTTCTCGCCAACCTCGTTGGAAGTCGTCGGGGCTTCGGATTGCACCGAAGTTTCAACAAAAATCATGGCCAGGAAAGGATTGCTGATCAACGGTAAGACCAATCCTCCGATCAAGGATGCAAAAATTACTCTACTCTTCCCGAGCAATGCGGAATTGTCCCCGCTGGTGGCCCTGACAAACGATCAGGGTGAGTTCCGGTTCGGTCCCATCGATTCCAGTTTGAAAGTCGAGTTGTCCGCTGAGAAGGAGTCATATGTGTTTTCCACATTCGATAAGGCCACTAACACATTCAGCGGCCACAAGCTTTGCGAGATTATCGTTACCGTAAAGGATGATTCCGGTAACCGATTGCCAGGAGTTTTGCTGTCTTTGTCCGGCGCCGAGAGCTACCGGAAAAACTTGGTCACAGGTGAAGATGGAACCATCAAGTTCCACTCTTTGTCCCCAAGTGAATACTATCTCCGAGCAATGATGAAGGAATACGAATTCAAGCCAAATTCCAAGTTGATCCAGGTTAAGGACGGAGCAACAGTCAACGAAGAACTACAGGGCACGCGAACGGCTTTCTCAATTTTCGGATCCATCACCTCCCTCAACGGAGAACCATTCCCGAAGGTTACCGTCGAAGCCGTTACCGATGAAAAATGCAGTAATCACCTCGAAGAGAGTACCAGTGAAGCCAACGGCCAATACCGCATTCGGGGACTTCATCCGGGTTGTCAGTACCGCGTCCGAGTCCGCACGGATGGACCATCGTCTAACGTTGACCGCTCGATCCCCAAAGAAAAAGTCATCAACGTCGAAAAGGGTGACGTCCGGGACGTCAACATGATTGCCATCAGCCCCATCGCCTTTGTCGACGTTACCATCCGGGTGCTGGCCTCGGAGAACGACTTCTACAAGTCGCTCAAGATCTTCCTGTACAAAAAGGGCAGCGATTCCCCAGTTCACTCGCAGCGCATCGAGTCTCCCCTGAATCCCAAGAGCAAGGTCAACCCCGGCATCATGGTCTTCTTCCCGCGGATTCCCTTCGACGCCAAAACCTACCACATCGAGCTGACCTCCACCCTGTCGGACAAAAACTACAAATACTCCCTCCCCACGGTGGAATTCACCGCCAACAGCAGTAGCTTCTTCGCCGAGATGCACTTCCGGCCGGAACTGCGCGCCGCCGAAGCTGATCTCAACCAAAACTCGCTGTCGGCCATCGTGCTGATCCTGCTGGTCGGGTTCATCTTCTTCAAGCAGGACCTGGCGCTGGAGCTGCTGGGAATCGTGTCGAGCAAACTTGGAGGTCTTATCGGGGACCTCGTCAGCAAGTCGCGACCAAAGGAGCAACGGTACGAACCGGAGGCATTCGACGAGAAGGAGATCGAGAAGCTCGCGTCGAGCATCAATGCGATCAAGAAAAAGAAGGTGAAGAAGGCCAACTAGAGGGCAGCTCACATTTTAGTCAAGTTAGTGGAGCGTAGGAACGTAGGAAAGGTAAGTGGTTTAATTTTATTTGGAACGAGTATCGAAGGTGTTGATGGAAATCGTAGAAATAATTTATAAGAGATTGTGGGTGGGTGCATTCGATACAAAATAAAACAAGGTTCGAACCGTACCGAACGATGCGACCGTTATTCTAGAGAAATCCTTGGGAATGTGAAAGCGCTGGACTCGTAGTTGAAAACGTAAACTACTCTTTCTCTTAGGAAACATTGAAAACATTCGATTAACATAATTTAACTTTAATTTCGAAATAATAAAATTTAATATAAATTATTCTCTATAATAAGTCTATTTCAACAGCCTTCTACTGAATTAGGAGAAAAAAAAAATCTGGAAAAAGGTAATTATTCAAAAAACTATTGATGTCATCAACCAAACATTTGTAGGTAGTCACATTCGTATAACATGTACAATTTATATCTTCGTTATCTTTTATACAATTTTAATTCTTCTGGGTAACAAAGTAAACTTAGGTTACCAAATGATCATATTATCATATTTAAATTACTAATGCCTCGTAGCCATTTGAGTAGGTCTTTCCATTGGTGGTCACTCAGCCGCGATGATAATCCATATTATGATCTAAAGAAGTCCTTGAAATGTGGATCCCATGGGGTCGTAATTGGGGTCCTCCATCTTCATTAGTTCGTCCGGAAAAAGCTTATACCAGAATACGTACACCCCAGCCAGGATCAGGCTGACCAGAGCGATCTTCATTTGCAGCAGCTGGAAGGCCGATAGTGCTGAAAGAATCGAAGTTTCTAAAAGAAATTCACTCTCAAACTGATGATCCGGGAATTTTAGTCTATTCCTTACTAACTTGTTAGCGAAACTTTGGCCATTTCCTTTGATTCGTTTTCTCGTCCTTCGGTCTCCATCGTTCCGCATACAATCACTATCATAACAACCCACCAAGAAAGCCACACAGATCTCATGGTGTTTCCGTCGGATGTGACGGAGTTTGGGGAGTTGTGGGAGCAGGATCGGCCAGTCCTTCACCCAGTCCCGGAATGATGCGGTTCAGATAAAGATAGATTCCTACGAATGCCAGGGCCAGTGCAACGGTTGCAACTTTGATGATGATCACAGGGGCAAAAGCAGCCGTAATGTGGGTCCCTGAAAATGAAAATGTAATGAAGTTTCACACTTACCAGCCAACATTGAGGAACAACCCTTAATGGAAATAAAGGTACTGGTAACAACGAGGATGACACTATAAAATGTTTTATTCGATAATCGTAATATTTGATGAGATATTTCAGTTAATGTTTTGACCCTATCTTGCCCCTCTCCTGAAACTCCTCTGGAACCCTTCAGAAAAACGACTTAAATTCCACTGAAATTCACAGAATCCTCCCTGACACATTAAAAAACTTCTTGAAACTCACACTCCTATTGAAGCTTCCTGTAGTCTCCCTAAAATCCCCTGGGACCCTTCTAAAATTTCCGAAAAACCCCCTGAAGGAATCTAAAACAATTTGAAACTTCCTTAAACCACTTGAAACCTTCCGAAAACCTATGAAACTTTCCCTGAAATCACTCGAAATCCTCGTAAACTCATGCTCGTAAAAACTCCTAATCTCCTGAAACTCCCTGATGCTCCCCTTAACTCTTTTGGGACGGATGGGTCATATGTGCCCAGCCGAGAAAATCGACCATCACAAACGTGTTCTAGACCAGCGAGGTTGCATCCAGTAAGGTGAAAGTTCCGTCTCCAAAGGGTTAAACCACCTGAAACTTCCATAAACCACTTGAAACATCAAAGAAAACTCCGGGAACATTCCCTGAAACCCCCTGAAGCTCCCTCGTTAGTCCTGTCCTAGATCATTGAAACCCCCTGAGATACTAGTAGCCCCCTTCAATTGGGTTGTTTAGTGAACAAAAAAAACTAGGGGTGGGTAATGTCTGAGACATAACCGCAATGTTGACGTAGGATAAAGGCTGGAATGAGGTTCCGACTTTTATATATTAAAATGGGCCCTTTAATTTGAAGTCTTAAATCAGCTGATTTTTCGTGTCATTGTTGTCCGATCTTCGTAAATAAATGCATAACGGATTTATCACATAAAAGGCCTACACAATGTAGGTATGCTGGTAAAATCCAAATCGGCGGAGTGATGTGTTGATTAAAGTTGTTACCTATGTGATCCATTTCATTGAACGCATTCATAAGATGTTAATTAGTTAAACCTTCCGTAACTCGCGCGGTTGGCCATCACTTGAGGGTTGAGCATTATTTCATTTTGAAGATAAATGTTCAACCGTTGTTTGAAAGAATTTTCGTCGAAAGGATAGATTAATTATAATATTGAAAGGCGTTAAGCCATAGCTTCCCAAACATCATATTGCGATCGCAACAATCATTAAAATAACTAAAATTGCCGCTATGAAATGAACAGATGGCGCCACCGTAGCCATGTGTATTTGACACAACTCAATTGCTGTTAACGAAATTTTAGATAATTTTGATTGGAGTTTCGTGATATATTCTAGATTCGACAATAATAATTGTATAGTTACGAGAAGAACAATTAGAGGCCGGCTATACTGTTGCTAAGTTTTCAGTCTGTCGCTTTTAATTATCCGATTCATAACTCTGGAGGAATAATTTTCACTGGTCCTGAAAAGGACCTTTTAAATAACAGGAGATTTCGGCAAGACAATTGAAAATTATCCGCACTGAATGCTGGAAGCCATCGAAAACTGCCATCGCTTACTGCTGTGGATGAGATTCCTGGTTCCATCAGCTAAATAGCCGAGAGTCATCGCAGGATTGGTGCGCAGCTGCGGAGGTGACATCCATTCCCTTTGACTGATCCAACGAAAATGACGGAAGAAAACAGAGGTCACTGCTTTTATTCCCCTTGATTAGTAGATTAGGCTCCTCCCATTTCGCTGGTTTTCCAGTTTATTTCGTTTGCATGACCCGCCCCAAATGCTCCAGACGCATCAAGCAACTAATCAACCGAGAAATGAGCAAATTTTCATTGAACGGATTGGATAATTTCGATTCACCACCAGCGGGTAACCAATCGACCAACTTTTAAGCGCAAACCGACATTCGGTTCTTCAGATTTGTGCTCTTGAAAATTCTAGGTATTCACCTTCGAACATTTTCGAAAAATGTTTTAACTTAATTTTAATTAAACAATGTTTCACGCAAAATAGTTCGGATAGAATAATGCGTTGTTAAATTCCGGGTGGAACCATTAGGCCATAAGTGACCGGCTTCATCATTATTGCTGGGCCACCAAGTATTCAATCTTTCACTTCTCAATTGCACCACACTTTTCTCGTTCGATGGAATGAAATTAGCTGATTCACAAACTCTTAAGGAATAATTAACGGTGGTCCTGAACAAGACCGTTTGATTAATTGACGATTTTAGGAACGAAATGGCATGAATTCACCATGTCACGCAATGCGTGTTGGTTTTCTACGTGCTGAATGATAAACGCCACCGAAAACTGGACCGCCGTGGATTAGAATAATGACCAGTTTCACTATTGCTGGCAACGATGCTCTGTCTTTTGCTTTTTGGTTGCACTACATCTCGATCGATGTTGGAAATTATCCAATTAACTCTTGAGGAATCATTTTCGATGGTCCTGAAAAGGACCGGTTTGAATAATGGACGATTTTGATGCATTCACCATGCCATGCAATGCGTGTTGGTTTTCGCTGCGGAGTGCGGAGAATGCTGGACGCCGTCGAAAATTGGCCCACTGCTGCTGCCATGGATGCGGTTCCAAGTGCTATCATCAGCACGATAGCCGAGAGTAGTCGCTGGGTTGTTGTGCTGCTGCCTTGCTGGAGGTGACATCCACCTCCAACCTCCTTGACTGATCCAACGAAAATGACGAAAGAAAATAGAGAACAATGCTTTTATACCCCTAGATTAGCAGATGAAGCTCCTCCCATTTGGCTGGCTTTGCAGTTTATTCCGTTTGCATGTTCCGCCCCTTATGCTCCAGACACTTCAAACGATTAATCAACCAAGAAATGAGAAAATTTTCATTGAACGGCTGAAGTAACCAAAATATTGGATGGTTGCACCACACTTTTCTCGTTCGATGGAATGAAATTATCTGATTCACAACTCTTGAGGAATTATTTTTGGTGTTTCTGTAAAGGACCGTTTGATTAATTGACGCAAGGCGTGTTGGTTTTCTCAGTGCTGAATGATGGACGCCACCTTAAACTGCCCCGCCGCTTGCTGCCGTGGATAAGATTAATGACCGGCTTCACTCTTGCTGGCAACGAAGTACACCTTTCTCGATCGAGGGTGGAAATTTCTTCAATTAACTCTTGAGGAATCACTTTCGATGGTCCTGAAAAAGACCGTTTGAATAATGGACGAATTTGATGAATTCATCATGCCACGCAATGCGTGTTGGGTTTCTCCGCGCTCAATCCACTTATCCGCGAGCGGTAATGGCGGCGGCGGGCATAACTAACCGATTCGAATTTTGACGTTTAGTGGGGATCGCAATCGGTTGGCGCCACCGATCGGAGAGTGAAGGGGTGAGGAGGAGAATGAAACTGTTTTGACTTTCCCCCAAGAAACATCAAAATCCGAACCGGTTGGTTATGCCCGCCGCCGCCATCCATTACCGCTCGCGGATAAGTGGATACTAGGCGCTGCCGAAAACTGGCCCGCCGCTTGCTGCCGTGGATGAAATTCCTGGTGCTATCAGCCGAGAGTCATCGCAGTCGATATGTGGCTGCTTGGGGGCCGTCCATTAATTACGTAAGGGTTTATGGAGGGAGGGGGGGTACGCTCCATACAAAAATATTTGAGCTTCCATACAAAAAATCTTACAAGGGGGGGTGGGGGTATCGGAAAATGGCAAAAAATGCCGTACGTAATAAATGGACAGCCCCTTGCTGGAGATGACATCCTACCTCCTTGGCCGATCCAACGAAAATGAAAACAGAAAACAGAGGGCACCGCTTTTATACCCCTAGATTAGCATATGAAGCTCCTCCCATTCGGCTGGCTTTTCAGTTAATTCCGTTTGCATGACCCGCCCCTTATGCTCCAGACGCATCAAACGATTAATCAACCGAGAAATGAGAAAATTTCCATTGAACGGATAATGTAACCAAAATATTAGATGATTTAAAATGAAAATGTTGGAAAATGTTAGAATTGAAACATTTTTCACGCAAAACGGTCCGGATATGATAATGCGTTGCCAAAGTCCGGGTGGAACAATTAGGCGTCATAATTGTTGCTGGTTGAGTCACCAAGCATTCAATCATTCACTTTTCGGTTGTACTACACTTTTCCCGTTCGTTGGAATGAAATTATCCGATTCACAGCTTTTGAAAAATCATTTTCGATGGTCCTTAAAAGGGCCGTTTGGGTAATGAATAATTTTAGGAAGAAAATTAATGAATTCACTATGCCACTATGCGTGTTTGTTTTCTCCGCACTTAATGCTGAACGCCGCCGAAAGCTGCCGTGGATGCGATTAATGACCGGCTTTGCTTTTGCTGAGAAACGGCGCTCTGTCCTTGACTGCACTACACCTTTCTCGATCGAGGGTGGAAATTTAACCAATTAACTCTTGTGAAATCATTTTCGATGGTCCTGAAAAGAACCGTTTGAATAATGGACGATTTTGATGAATTTACAATGCCACGCAATTCGTGTTGGTTTTCTCCGCGCTCAACGCTAGACGCAATCGAAAACTGGCCCGCCGTTTGCTGCCGTGAATGAGATTCCTGGTGCTATCAGTACAATAGCCAAGTGTCGTCGCTGAGTCGATGTGCCGCTGCCCAGCTCGAGGTGTCACCTCGACGGTGGTCGAAATGGAACTGACTATCAGCTCTCGCATGATCGCATTCCTTCCTGCATCGTAGTTGCCCCCACGATGCGCACCAATCAGAGAGCGTTGGTATACTGAACGAGAAAATTTGTCCGCTACCCATATTTATAGATTTCAGCGATTTCAATGTCTAACTTTAAAACAACCTTTTAACTATTTATCAATGATTTTTAGGTTCACCGAATATTACAAATTGAACGCGGGAGTTTCATCTCTCGGATAACGGGATTTGTTTATCATTTCGTTCAGTGGGAAAGGTATCAGGTATCAGAAGGCCGGCTCCAGAGGCACGTTATCCTCCATTTGGGACATTTGTGCCATCGCCAAAATAACAGCCTATTTCATCATCTACCTGAGGGAAAAAGAAGGAAAAAGGATTTGGATGGGGATAGGGACAGGTAGGGAAATAGGAAAAATACCCTGGAAGAGGGTACTAACGCACAAGCGTACCACAATGGGTTCAAACAGCGCCCTGAAAAGGGCACTGTAATAACGCATAAAGCGAAAGAGAGCCTATAGCTCTTTACCACAGCGGGTTAAGAACAACAGAATATCCTGAAGATTCAGGTTTCTGAAGTCAGTTTCACTTAATAAGTGTTTACCGAATACTCGAAAACGCAGTTGCGCGAAAACTGGACAGTTACATATCAAATGATACGAAGTTCCATAATCGGATTCACAGCTATCACAGGCAAATGAATCAGCTTGCTGAATATTCGCCATGTGATAACTGAGTCGGCAGTGGCCAGTCAATGCTTTGACCAGCATGCTGCAATTCTGCTTAGACAGATTAGTTAGATACTTCGCCACCCGTAGAGATGGCTCAGCACTATACAATTTGGTTTGACGACATGACTCCAAACTATTCCAATATTGTCTGTGTTGAGTGACAGCCCAGGTGTGAATCTGAAGCTTAATCCAACACTTCGATATCGGAATAGCTGGCTCAGGGCCAATGAAGTCATGTGATGCTCCAGAGCGAGCTAACTCATCAGCCAATTCATTTCCAGCGATGGAAGAATGACCAGGTACCCATAGAAGGTGAACAGCGTTTGCTGAATTCAGCTCCTCGATTTGAGTTCGACAAGCGATAACTATCTTCGACCTGGAGTTGGCCGAAGCAAGTGCTTTAATAGCAGCCTGGCTATCTGAACAGAAGTATATTACTTTGCCCATTACGTGCTGCTGAAGTGCTGATTGCACTCCGCACATAAGAGCAAAGATTTCGGCCTGAAAAACGGTACAGTGTCTACCAAGTGAATAAGACTGATACAGCCTTAGTTCACGAGAATAAACACCAGCACCTGCTCGACCTTCGAGAAGGGAGCCATCAGTGTAACATACGATGCCGTCTGAAATACTTCTTTCCAGATAACCAGATGTCCACTCTTCCCGGGAAGGGAATTTCGTGGAAAATGTCCTATATGGAAAATTACAAGCAATTGTAAGATCACTTGGAGCAAGGACAATTTTGTCCCAATTCACCAAAAGTGGAAACAACGAGGTGTGTGTTGAACTGCGGTTCACAGGAGTTTCCTCTAGTAGACCGAGTACCCGTAACCGGTAAGTGCAAGAAAGGGCTTCTTGTTTGAGATGAATGTGTAGTGGGGCAACGTCAAAGAGAACTTCTAGCGCTGCCGTAGGAGTTGAAGAGAACGCTCCAGACATCGCCATTAAGCACATCCTTTGGAGATGGCCTAATTTTAATTGGACCGTTCTCACTTCACCCTTTTGCCACCACACAAGACATCCATAAGCCAATATTGGCCGAACCACAGTTGTGTAAATCCATTTGATATACTTGGGTTTTAGACCCCAAGTTGTACCAAAAGTACGCCGGCATTGCCCGAAGGCCATACAAGCTTTCTTGATTCTGAACTCAATGTGAGGTGTCCAGGAAAGCTTGGAATCAAGAATGACTCCAACGTACTTTACCTGTTCAGTCACATCGATTTCAGAATCAAAGAGACGCAAAGGTCGAACGCCATTACGGTTTCGCCTTTCCGTGAAAAGAACAATAGATGTTTTACTCGGATTAACCGAAAGGCCATATTGGCGACACCAACCCTCAACTACCTGGAGGGCGTTTTGCATCAGGTCGAAAAGGGTGCTGATGCACATACCAACTAACAATGTTAGGTAGTCGTCGGCAAAACCATAAGTAGGAAAACCGCTATTATTGAGTTGCCTCAATAGCGTATCTGCTACGAGATTCCACAAAAGCGGTGATAAGACTCCCCCTTGGGGGCATCCACAAACACTCAATTTCCTAATCCCTGCTAGACGCAATGTCGAGAAGAGATATCGGTTTTTGAGCATTTGGTGAATCCAATTGGAAATCATTGGAGATATACCATGACTCCGTGCGGCTTCCAATATGGCATCGAAAGGCACGTTGTCAAAGGCACCCTCGATATCTAAGAAAACACCCAAACAAGATTGCTTTTGAGCGAATGCTTTCTCGATATCGTAAACAACCTTGTGTAAAAGAGTCACAGTGGACTTACCAGATTGGTAGGCATGTTGGTTCACATGAAGAGGCACGTTGGCCAGATGAACATCACGGATATGATGATCCACAATGCGTTCTAAGCATTTCAGAAGAAAAGAGGTCAAACTGATAGGTCTGAAACTCTTTGCTTCTTCATACGACGCACGACCCACTTTCGGAATAAACTTTACAGTAATATCCCTCCAGGATTTGGGAATATACCCTGTAGCAAAACTGCAAACAAGTAGTTTTTTCAAAACATGTTTGAAATAATCAAATCCCTTCTGAAGCAAAACAGGATAAATCCCATCTGCCCCAGGAGATTTGAAAGGAGCAAAGCTATTAAGAGCCCACTCAATCGATTCTATAGTTACAATACTCCGAGCCGAAGCTAAAGAATCATAACTACAAGAAAAGACATCAGGATCATCCGAAGATGTAATATCCACACATCCAGGGAAGTGTGTGCTGAATAAGCATTCCAGAACTTCCACATCAGAGGAAGTCAGATCGCCATTTGGCAAACGAAGTTCGTTCACCCGGAAATCCTTAGATTTCGCAAGGATTTTGTTTAACCGACTGACTTCACTCAAGCTGGAAACATTTGTACAAAGGTTTTTCCAGCCGGATCGTTCAGCAGACCGGAGAGCTTTCCTGTAGGCCTTGCGAGCCGACCTGAAAGCCTCCGAACCAGCCGAACGTCGTCTGTTCCAACTCTTTCTACATTGTTTCCTGAGTTTCGCCAGATCAGAGTTCCACCAAGGGGTTCCTCTTGTGATCTTCACAGACCGTAGAGGGCATGCTTCTTCAAAAGCTTCCATGATGAAGGTCGTTGTAGTACCAACGGCATCATCTAAATCACTTGGAGTGTCAATGGATGGTGAATATCCATGAAATTTGGCTGCAACCAAATCAGTATAAAGATCCCAGTTTGTTGACCGAGGATTCCTGAAACGCAATGTTTGCGAAGTAACATTTAAATGTTCAAAAAAGATATAGCGATGGTCAGATAAAGATTCTTCATCTGACACATGCCAATTGGTCAGCTCGTGACTAATTCTGCTAGAGTAAAGCGTTATATCTAACACTTCCTCTCTAGCAGATACCATGAAGGTTGGGCGGTTGCCTATGTTAAGTAATGCAAGATCTGTACTACTTAAGTACTCCATCAAACTGGAGCCTCTCAAGTTAATGTCTGAGCTGCCCCAGATGATATGGTGAGCATTAGCATCACTGCCAACAATTAGCGGAAGGCCTTTTGAAGTGCAGTATGCGATGACTTGTTTGAAAGCATCCGTAGGGGATGGTTCATCATGTGGTAAATACACAGAACAATAGACGTATTTCCTGTTGAGGTTTCCAACAGATACATCAATTGTGATAGCACATACATCTCTGGTGGTTAGTTCAGAGATGAGTGTAGCAACTATTGCGTTGTTGACAAGCACACAGGCTCGAGGCATGACACGCGAGTTTGCCATTTCATGTTTACTGAAAGTGGCAAACACCGGGTTCACAAGGTTTCCTAGATAGAAATTTCCCTTACGAAAGTAAGGTTCTTGTACCAAGGCCACTTGGGCTGTACCATTTTGCATAAGTCTGCAAAGATTGATCGTTGCTGTTCTTTTATGCTGAAGATTGATCTGAGCTATCCTAACCGTAGCCACTACCCAAACTAGGTAAGATTAAACTCTTCGCAACAGCAGCACAACAAAGAACAGCAACAATAAAACCAAATCGGTATCGATTGGAAAACGCCAAAGGCGAGGATACACAGAATACACTGTGTAAATCGCATAATGCGAAACCATATAGGTGAAAATTTAAACTAATTAACAACATCTTCATAATCCCGCCCTTATTTAGCCTCAAGTGAGACTAAAGAAGGGCAGCTGATTGTCTCGGAGAAACACAAGGTCCACTGCACCATTGCTCCGGTTAGCGCAGTAAGGGCTACATACTGTGGAGGGCGCCCTGGTACTCCACAGGCTCCGTTAGCGGTTAGGTTTTTATTAGACCCCCCTAGCCATTCATTCCTAGGCACGGTAAGCATAAAGCCGCATCACACCATGAATTAGGGGTCACCTGTTGGTGGATTCTTACCACCGGAACAGGCGGTCCGTAGTGTTATTCTTAGCCAATTGAGACAATCGCTACCGACACTACACAGCTATCTAGGCTGATCGAGAAAAGAAGTTAATATTGATGATCAACTTCATACGGACTCGAACAGTCGAGAAACGGCGCTCTGTCCTTGACTGCACTACACCTTTCTCGATCGAGGGTGGAAATTTAACCAATTAACTCTTGTGAAATCATTTTCGATGGTCCTGAAAAGAACCGTTTGAATAATGGACGATTTTGATGAATTTACAATGCCACGCAATTCGTGTTGGTTTTCTCCGCGCTCAACGCTAGACGCAATCGAAAACTGGCCCGCCGTTTGCTGCCGTGAATGAGATTCCTGGTGCTATCAGTACAATAGCCAAGTGTCGTCGCTGAGTCGATGTGCCGCTGCCCAGCTCGAGGTGTCACCTCGACGGTGGTCGAAATGGAACTGACTATCAGCTCTCGCATGATCGCATTCCTTCCTGCATCGTAGTTGCCCCCACGATGCGCACCAATCAGAGAGCGTTGGTATACTGAACGAGAAAATTTGTCCGCTACCCATATTTATAGATTTCAGCGATTTCAATGTCTAACTTTAAAACAACCTTTTAACTATTTATCAATGATTTTTAGGTTCACCGAATATTACAAATTGAACGCGGGAGTTTCATCTCTCGGATAACGGGATTTGTTTATCATTTCGTTCAGTGGGAAAGGTACTGTGAGCGTTTAAAATCTTTCACTCAAACGTAACGCTCTTGGTTTCATAAATTTTGAAATGGCACCGGGTATAGAAAACAGAGACGTAGTCCTACGTCAAAAATGTCTATGTTCTCCAGCCTTAGCTAAAGAGCTTAACTTTCTATGTACAGGGTGTTAGGTTCCTGAGTGCAAACTTTTTAAAGGGTGTTAGAGGACCATAAATGGAGAAAAAAAATTGTTCTACGCATATGGTCAAATCTTAACCGTTACGTAGTTATTGAACTTCCCATGTTTTTGACTCTTATTGCCTTAACTGGCTATAACATGAAAATGGTCAAACTTATCGAAGTTTTTTGACCCTTGTTCGAAAGATTATTGAATTTTCTATCAAATAGCATCTTTGAATCGATTGGTTTAGTTAAATAACTAAGTTTTCTAAAACAAATAGCTCAAAAGTAGTGTGTTTTAATTTACTTTTGTCAATTATCTTTGAAAAATGCGTAATAATTAAAAAAAATTCTGTGGCAAAGTTGTGGCTCCTGTTCTACTCTAAAATTCGTTCTTTGACATCAAACTTCTATCTCTTATCGTTTTGTTGCAATTTCAAATTTAACATCGCATTTCAGATCATAAAATTTGCAACTGTCATGTAAAGCACTTTTTTTCGCATTGTGCCGCACATTTAAACCAAAATTGCAAGAAAACGATAAGAGCTAGAAGTTTGATGTCAAAGAACGAATTGTAGAGTGTAACAGGGGCCACAACTTTGCCAAAGAAAGAATTTTAATTAATTACGCATGTTTCAAAGATAATTGACAAAAACCAATAAAAATACATTACTTTTAGCAATGTTGTTCTAGAAAATTTAGTTATTTAAGGACAAGGTGATTGGAGTACATAGCTCAAAATTTCTAGAGCACCGTTTTTTAGAACCGTTGAACGGATTTGGATGAAAATGCATCACGCTAATTCTTCAGTGGTTGTCAATAGCGTGATGCATTTTAATCCAAATCCATTCAACGGTTCTAAAAAACGGTGCTCTAGAAATTTTGAGCAATGTACTCCAAATACCTTGTCCTTAACTAAACCAATCGATTCAAAGATGTCATTTGATAGAAAATTCAATAATCTTTCGAATAAGGGTAAAACAACTTTGGTAAGTTTGACAATTTTCAAGTTATTGCCAGTTAAGGCTAAAAGAGTCAAAAACATGGGAAGTTTAATAACTACGTAACGATTGAGATTTGACTATATGCGTAGAACAATTTTTTTCACCATTAATGGTCCTCTATCACCCTTTAAAAACTTTGCACTCAGGAACCTAACACCCTGTATAACACAAGTACACACTAATCTTTCTTTTTATGGTCAATTATGGTATTTTTCGTGGATAAAATGACAGCTCAATCGACAGAATGACAGCTCACCTCAAAGAAAAAAAAAATCCCATACAAACTTCAAATTAATTTAAAAAATAGTTCCCAGGCGCCAAAACTGATGAAATTTTGGGTTTCTATTAATTTTTGGGTGGAGATTCCGGTTATGAAATAATCTGGATACCTTTAAGGACAAACGTCTTGAGATCCCGCTTTAACAGTGCATCAGAACTTCACTGCCCATATTCGCATAGTCGATGTAACCACCATTGACAATGCCACCGTACAAAAGCTAATATCTAACGCGTGTGCATATTTGTGACCAGTTTTATTCAAAAGATCACCAGATCTAACCCTTAGTTAGATGTTAACGCGGAAAAAATCTTGAACTTTATATTTATTCATTGTTAAAATTCCAAAAGTATGTTGAAAAGTGCAGTGGCGCTTACATCGACTATGCGAATATGGGCAGTTCAGAAGCACAAATCTCAAGTAGCGAGCGTCAAATAACAGTGTATTTTATTATTCTATTCTTGCTCACTTGTAATAAGGTTAAAATAAGAAGATCAGTTGTGCTGGTTTTTTACGAAGAGATTTGTGCGATCGAAATCGTGAGTAAGATGCCAAAGTCGGCCATTGTGGTGGCCATTTTAGGATTCTAACAAGTCTGTCCTTAATGAACCTAGTTTCCCAGTAGCGCTGTAGCTCGCCTAAAACCTCTGAAATCTTATAGAAAACATCAAAATCTCTTGAAATTTCTCCTAAAAGTCCTATGAATTTTTGGACACTCTAAGCGGGGAAACAAGTTTTGTCTCAGTTGGAACTTTCGCTACGAAGAAAAGAAAGACTTCCGGTGGATGCAACAAATGTCATTTTCTTCCATTGTTGAGAATGTGTTCCATATTGAGTAAAACTGAAAAAAAAAGAATCTAAAACACTAAATTTTAGGGGCCCACAGCTCTAATGGCGTGGGTGATCGGTTCGATTTAAGGTCGGTACAGATTTTTTTCGTAATGGAAATTTCCGTGACTTCCTTGGGCATAGTGTATCTTTGTGCCTGTCACACGTTACACTCTGGCCAAATGGTCAAAGGGAATCCCGCATAAAATTGACTTCTTCACAAATTTGTTCTGAAATTTCCTCAAATAATCTATGAATTTAAAGAAAAGTTAGCATTACCATTAGCATTAGCATTAATTTGTATGTGGCAAGTCGCAAAAAATCGTAGGTGGCACAGTCCCAGACCGTTGTTATGAAAATTGTCTCCTTTCCGTCCGTTACCAAAGCACAGAGATTTGGAGCTCATCCTCCAACGATCAAAAGCTGTCCTGCAGTGACCATGGTCACTTCCTCGCGACTGCTGAGGGATGGGAAAGGAAGATTAGGTGGACGCCTAAGAAAGGTATGTAGAGACCTCCACGTCCTCTCAGGCGTAGGTGTCACTGGAAGTTGGGTGTTGTTAGTGGAAGAATTAATTACAAAGAATACATTTGGACAACGTTTAGGCATGAAACAGCAACTAGCTCACCAAGTTATACAAATTCCAGTACTCTCGGGACAAATTTGTTAACTGCCGTTTGCGTCTCCCGGACATTCAGCCGCAAAAATCATCCGAAAATCCCACAAAAATGAAGACAAGTTTCGGCACCACAATGGGAATACGACAAACTCTCACAACAATAGCGAACTATCCTACTCAACACTACGTGATCGCCAAATCGGTACTTTTCGAGCCGATTCTTAATTCGACCGGCCATATTCAAAATAACGAGGAGCAAATAAAACGCGTGACAGTTTTGAAAACGCAGCCGCCCCCGCGTACGGCCTGCTACTATCATTTCATCTATGAATTTAAACAGAAGTTTGCTATAAATTGCATCCTTATTTGGGCTGCAAAACGATGAGTCGATAAGGAGAGCGTCCAACATAGCTCTGGTCCTCACAAGTTACTACCTCATGCTTCCACGGGTCAAGCGATGACAAAGACCGCCAGCTAAGAGTTGTGTGCTTAGCTGGTAGTGCAGCCTGGGCACTGTTGTCCTTCTGACTTCAGCTAGATTGAGGAGGTACGACCCGAGCGTCTGTTCACCAAGGAGGTGCGGCTCAAACAGCGTCTGTTCTGGCATCCAGCGGCTGAGTAAGAAACGCTGCACCACGCCCAGCTAGATTCAAGGTGGTAGCCCCATCAGCGTGGTCGTCCCAGTGTTGGTTGGGACGTTAAACAGAACTGGCACGATGGCCCTCCGGCGAGACAGGAGTGTTGGCGTAGGCCCAATAAGCCACCCGTAAAAATCCCCATTGCGAATAACATAGGAGAAAATACGACTCGATACAATCGGCAAAGACCCACGCGACGAAATAAGGACTACGATTGGAAACTTGGAACATGGAATTGCAAGTCACTAGGTTTCGCAGGTAAAGGCTGGGTATGCTGCGCAATTCAGATCCCATTGTGATCCACTAGTCTCTGCCCAGCAACTCCTATCCCTACCTCCACGCGGTACCGGCCGGAAACTATGAGCAACCTTAGGGAAGATCGGGTAACCAACCCCGGTGGGAACTTTGGTCGTAGGCTGACAGGGAAGGGGGGGTTTGCTTCGGCAAACCTGAGCGTCTGTTCTCCAGGAGGAGCGGCTCACAACAGCGTCTGATCCCCATGTTAGGGGCGGCTGATCTACGTCCGAGTGCCAGGGAAGGACTCTAAGCTCAACTGTGCACTATGGTCCTCCGGAAAGTAGGGGGTTGGTGTCAGGCCCTACGAGCCAGCCGTAAAAAACCATTGTAACGGAAAATCAGCAACAGAATAATACGAACCGAGACCAACGGCAACGACCCCAGCGAACAAAAAGGACTTGCGATTGGAAACTCGGTACGTGGAACTGCCGATCTCTCAACTTCATTGGGAGCACCCGCATACTCGCCGATCTACTGATGGACCGCGGGTTCGGCATCGTAGCGCTGCAGGAGGTGTGTTGGACAGGATCCATGGTGCGATCGTTTAGAGGTAATCATACCATCTACCAGAGCTGCGGCAACACACGCGAGCTGGGAACAGCTTTCATCGTGATGGGTGATATGCAGAGGCGCGTGATCGGTTGGTGGCCGATCGACGAAAGAATGTGCAGGTTGAGGATCAAGGGCCGATTCTTCAACTTCAGCATAATAAACGTGCACAGCCCACACTCCGGAAGTACTGATGATGACAAGGACTCATTTTACGCGCAGCTCGAACGCGAGTACGACCGCTGCCCAAGCCACGACGTCAAGATCATCATAGGTGATTTGAACGCTCAGGTAGGCCAGGAGGAGGAATTCAGACCGACGATTGGTAAGTTTAGCGCCCACCAGCAAACGAACGAAAACGGCCTACGACTCATTGATTTCGCCGCCTCCAAAAATATGGCCATACGTAGCACCTTTTTCCAACACAGCCTCCCTTATCGTTACACCTGGATATCACCACAGCAGACGGAATCTCAAATCGACCACGTTCTGATTGACGGACGGCACTTCTCCGACATTATCGACGTCAGGACCTATCATGGCGCCAACATCGACTCCGACCACTATCTGGTGATGGTCAAACTGCGCCCAAAACTCTCCGACATCAACAATGTACGGTACCGGCGACCGCCACGGTAACCGGATGTCGCCTCAGCATACGCGCAGAATCTCGAAGCCGCGTTGCCAGACGAGGGCGAGCTCGATGAGACCCCTCTAGAGGACTGCTGGAGTACAGTGAAAGCAGCCATCAACGACGCAGCCGAGAGCACCATCGGGTACGTGGAACGGAATCGACGGAACGAATGGTTCGACGAAGAGTGCAGAACGGTTTTGGAGGAGAAGAACGCAGCGAGGGCGGTAATGCTGCAGCAAGGGACTCGACAGAACGTGGAACGTTACAAACAGAAGCGGAAACAGCAGACCCGCCTCTTTCGGGAGAAAAAGCGCCGCCTGGAAGAAGCGGAGTGTGAAGAAATGGAACTGCTGTGCCGTTCCCAAGAAACACGGAAGTTCTATCAGAAGCTCAACGCATCCCGCAACGGCTTCGTGCCGCGAGCCGAAATATGCAGGGATAAAGACGGAGGCCTCTTGACGGACGGACGTGAGGTGATCGAAAGGTGGAAGCAGCACTTCGATCAGCACCTGAACGGCGTGGAGAACGTAGGCACGGGAGCCCACGGCAACGGAAGGAACGACGACGCCAGTGCAGCGGAGGACGGAAATGAACCAACTCCCACGCTGAGGGAAGTTAAGGATGCCATTCACCAGCTCAAAACCAACAAAGCAGCTGGTAAGGATGGTATCGCAGCTGAACTCATCAAGATGGGCCCAGATAAGTTGGCCACCTGTCTGCATTCGGCTGATAGTCAGGATCTGGGAAACCGAACAGCTACCGGAGGAGTGGAAGGAAGGGGTAATCTGCCCCATTCACAAGAAAGGCGACCATTTGGAATGTGAGAACTTCAGGGCGATCACTATTTTGAATGCTGCCTACAAAGTGCTATCCCAGATCATCTTCCGTCGTCTGTCACCTAAAACAAATGAGTTCGTGGGAAGTTATCAAGCCGGCTTCATCGACGGCCGGTCGACAACGGACCAGATCTTTACCGTACGGCAAATCCTCCAGAAATGCCGTGAATACCAGGTCCCAACGCACCACCTGTTCATCGACTTCAAAGCGGCATACGATAGTATCGACCGCGCAGAGCTATGGAGAATCATGGACGAAAACGGCTTTCCTGGGAAGCTGACTAGACTGATTAAAGCAACGATGGACGGTGTGCAAAACTGCGTAAGGGTTTCGGGTGAACTATCCAGTTCATTCGTATCTCGCCGGGGACTGCGACAAGGTGACGGACTCTCATGTCTACTCTTCAACATCGCGCTGGAAGGTGTGATGCGACGAGCCGGGCTCAACAGCCGGGGAACGATTTTCACAAAATCCGGTCAATTTGTGTGCTTTGCGGACGACATGGACATTATCGCTAGAACATTTGGAACGGTGGCAGAACTGTACACCCGCCTGAAACGCGAAGCAACAAAGGTCGGACTGGTGGTGAATGCCTCAAAAACAAAGTACATGCTGGTAGGCGGAACCGAAAACGACCGGATCCGTCTGGGTAGTAATGTTACGATAGACGGGGATACTTTCGAGGTGGTGGAGGAATTCGTCTACCTAGGATCGTTACTGACGGCTGACAACAACGTGAGCCGTGAAATTCGGAGGCGCATCATCAGCGGAAGTCGGGCCTACTACGGGCTCCAGAAGAAACTGCGGTCGAAAAAGATTCACCCACGCACCATGTACAAAACGCTAATAAGACCGGTGATCCTCTGGGCACGAGACATGGACCATGCTCGAGGAGGACCTACAAGCACTCGGAGTTTTCGAGCGACGCGTGCTAAGAACGATCTTCGGCGGTGTGCAGGAGAACGGTGTGTGGCGGAGAAGGATGAACCACGAGCTCGCTGCACTTTACGGCGAACCCAGCATCCAGAAGGTGGCCAAAGCCGGAAGGATACGGTGGGCAGGGCATGTTGCAAGAATGCCGGACAACAACCCTGCATAGCTGGTGTTTGCAACTGATCCGGTTGGCACAAGAAGGCGTGAAGCGCAGAGAGCACGATGGGCGGACCAGGTGGAGCGTGACTTGGCGAGCATTGGGCGCGACCGAGGATGGAGAGCGGCAGCCACAAACCGAGTATTGGGCGTACTATTGTTGATTATGTCTTGTCTTAATGATGTTGAACAAATAAATGTATGTATGTATGTATGTAGGTTTCGCAGGATGTGACAGGATAATTTACGATGAACTAGGGTATCGCGCCACTTGGGCGGTGGCTTCTATATTCGTCTGTTTTCCACTACATATAACTCAGTCAATATTGAACTAATTGACTTGAGCTGCTAAGAGAACCATCGTCCATACCGCGAAAATCGGGAGGCTACGGTGGGCGGGTCACGTCATCAGGATGTCGAATAGCAACCCGACTAAAATGGTTCTCGAGAGACATCCGACCGGTACAAGAAGACGTGGAGCGCAGCGAGCTAGGTGGGTCGACCAAGTGGAGGACGATCTGCGGACCCTACGCAGGGTGCGGAACTGGAGACAAACAGCCATGGACCGAGTGGAATGGAGACGGCTACTATGTACAGCAGAGGCCACCCCGGTCTTAGCCTGATCGGTAAGTAAGTTGAGAAAAGAAATCTTTCAACTCAAGAGGTTTAGACCGATACTCTTTAAAATAATCCGCCAAGAATTCTTGCTAGAGGTCCTCTTTGGGTCTGGGTCCACTAAGAAATCGGTAACATATTTTGGTGGAAACTTTTGAAAGTAGCTGGACAAAAAGCTACGGTTTTTTTTTCTCAAAAGAACCCTAGGGGAGGGCTGGATTTACAAATATGGGGGTCCGGGGCCACAGAGTTGTGGGGCTCTTTATCTAGAGTATATGTTTTTGCCCTATAACATAGAAAAAAAGGTTTTTCAAATAAGTTAATGATATTAATGTCATTAGGGAAGAATTTGAAAATTTCAAGACATTTCGAGCAAAACTTGTAGCACAATCGATGGTGTCGTTTTAACGAAATTAAAAGAGAATTTCTAGTGGATCATTGCTACAATCTCTGAAGAAGTTGCAGGTAGATCTTCAATTTCTAATAGAATTTCTTGTTAAATTTCTTGAAAATATTTAAGGGAAAACTCGGATAAACTTTTTGTTAATTTCTCCACAAGAGTATTCTGATATTTTCTCTACGAATCTATAGATTTTATCAGTTCGCCATTAATTCATAATATCAGAATTTCATAATTTCAGCAAGTAAATCTCTTAACTCACAAAAAAATCGGACTGAAACTCTTCAAAATAATTGCCTTAATTTCATGCTAGATTTCCTCTAAAAAAATGTTGAAACAGTTTTGGTGTTCTCCGATTTGAGTAAGTCATAAGCTGTCTAAGTAAAATCAAAAACACCTCTAAATATCGCAAAAAAAAATCCATTAATTCTTGAAAAGTTCTTATAGAAAATTCTTCAAAAGCAGAAAAAAATATACATTTACCGGGAACTTTTTGACTCTTCAATTTATAGGCTTTTGAAGTTTCTTTAGAGTTCAATCGAATATCGATTTTTCAAAAGCAATTGCACAAAAAAGAATGATAATAAGTTTTGGAGGTAACATTTAAAATTTGACAAATAGCTGGACAAATAGGGTGGTTCAGGTATTTTGAAAAGACCATTACGCGTATATATTTTGGGCGCTTCCATTTGATTTTGCCGTAAATGTCCAAAATATATACGCGTAACGGTCTTTCCAAAATACTTGAATTCCCCTAGTTGTAGTTTTTCTCAAAAGAATCACACATATCACATACATCTTGCCAGTAGACAGTTATTTAAAGTTCTTATGCCAAAAATCAAATCAAGAGAAGTTTCTTGCAGGGCACTTGCACTACTTTTTTTTCTTGCTTCACATTTTTTTTCGTGAAGTGATATTTTGCGGGGGCCTCTGAAATGTGAGGGCCCGGGGAATAGGATGAATCTGGGAGCGTAATATTACTTATGGCACGCAGACCCTAGAACGAAAAAATATTCTATTTTAAATGTGAAAGGAACGTGAAAATTTCTCAAATAAATATGTAAATCACTTTTTTGTAGATGCACGTTGTTCATCTGGGAAAATTATTGAAAGATTAAAAAAATATACCGTCAAGGTACCATTCACCGTGGATCTAAGAGGATTCGGGGCAAATAAGGGCTGTCATTTGACTCCAGTCTTATAAACATTGATGGTGCCGCTTTTAATTGCCTTCATTATAGGTTAACATTAAAGCAATATCCACAGAAGTAGAAAATTTTTCACAAAATTTGGTGATATAGTCAGTGAATCAAAATTCAACCATCGCGCAACAATAATGACAATGTCGCAACCTGTATTTGTTGCGACAATCCACCCAATGCGACATAAGTTTGTCCCAACTTGAAAATAATAGGATAAACATCGCACACCACGAGTTTAGGGATTTTTAACCCTTGCAAAGCAATTTTCGAACGGTAACTTCGAGTCGATAAACACTGCAACTCTGCTGAAGATCTATCATCAAACAGTTTCGACTTTGGGTTAGTAATAATTGATTATTCACAAGTTGCAAAGTACGCAACAAATTCAGCTTCCGTTTTGTCTGCAACAAAAATTTTCGAGATCATGTCATTATCTGTTACCAGTGGGGATAAAGAGTAATCGTCGCGCCTTCTTTGTTGCTTGTTTTGTGCCTCTTTTGTCTGACAATTCTCTTCACTGGATATAGTACAATTTGTAGAGAGTAGTAAGGTCGCCTGGTTCCGTGGTAGGTCACCATTCACCGTGGTAGTAGGGACCCATTCACCGTGTATGAGAAATTTTATTCTATTTTGTTTAAAAATGATCAAAAGCTGTCCCCGGCAAACTTTGTCTTGCCTACTGCGTTTTTTGACGTTTCAAGTCCCTAGCCAAGCGCCAAAGTCTCCGTTCAAAATGTATGAAAACCCGATTTTCAAAAACTCTCAATTTTCCCATGTTTTAGGCCTCATAAACCTTCCTTGGGTGAAAACTAACAGAACAAAACTTAGACGACCAAATTCGGACCAACCGTTCGCATGTTATGCGCGGTCCCACGTATGCCACTGCATTTTTATATCTATATATATATATAAAAATGAATTTCTGTCTGTCTGTCTGTCTGTCTGTCTGTCTGTCTGTCTGTCTGTCTGTCTGTCTGTCTGTCTGTCTGTCTGTCTGTCTGTCTGTCTGTCTGTCTGTCTGTCTGTCTGTCTGTCTGTCTGTCTGTCTGTCTGTCTGTCTGTCTGTCTGTCTGTCTGTCTGTCTGTCTGTCTGTCTGTCTGTCTGTCTGTCTGTCTGTCTGTCTGTCTGTCTGTCTGTCTGTCTGTCTGTCTGTCTGTCTGTCTGTCTGTCTGTCTGTCTGTCTGTCTGTCTGTCTGTCTGTCTGTCTGTCTGTCTGTCTGTCTGTCTGTCTGTCTGTCTGTCTGTCTGTCTGTCTGTCTGTCTGTCTGCCTGTCTGTCTGTCTGTCTGTCTGTCTGTCTGTCTGTCTGTCTGTCTGTCTGTCTGTCTGTCTGTCTGTCTGTCTGACCGCTATGGATTCGGAAACTACTGCACCGATCGGTGTGAAATTTTGTATGTGGGTGCTGTTGGGGCCGGGGAAGGTTCTTAGCTTGGTGTGAGACCTCTCCGGTCTCTGGAACGGGGGCCACCCATACAGATTAATTTGCGGGGCACTTCGCTATGGAACTGGATGTCAAAAACATAGTAGGCAGCCAGTACGACGTTTGCCGAGACGGCTATGTGTAATCAACATTTCAAAAGTGTTGTTATTCAATTATTCATCTGGGAACCACTCCAATTGATAGGTTTTACAACATATACCTGCTTACAGGGGACATTTCAACACTTCTTGGCTCCGGGTGTCAGTGGCAAAGTCTGTTTGATCAAGCACAAATCAATAAGGACGGACCGGATGTGCCAGCGTCCTGACGCTATTCAGGAGTAATACAAAGTTACCAGCGATCATGGTGTACCACAAATTCAAAGGTAATTGCAAACCACAGGAAGTCCTGACTGAGGATCAATTGCACTAAACCGTACGTTAACCCTAGCCACCGGATGTGCCAGCGTGGTCATTTTTTGGGAGATTTCAACCTCCTCCAGGATTCTCTCCGGAATCCTCCCAGGATTCTCTCCGGAATCCTCCCAGGATTCTCTCCGGAATCCTCCCAGGATTCTCTCCGGAATCCTCCCAGGATTCTCTCCGGAATCCTCCCAGGATTCTCTCCGGAATCCTCCCAGGATTCTCTCCGGAATCCTCCCAGGATTCTCTCCGGAATCCTCCCAGGATTCTCTCCGGAATCCTCCCAGGATTCTCTCCGGAATCCTCCCAGGATTCTCTCCGGAATCCTCCCAGGATTCTCTCCGGAATCCTCCCAGGATTCTCTCCGGAATCCTCCCAGGATTCTCTCCGGAATCCTCCCAGGATTCTCTCCGGAATCCTCCCAGGATTCTCTCCGGAATCCTCCCAGGATTCTCTCCGGAATCCTCCCAGGATTCTCTCCGGAATCCTCAGGATTATCTCCGGAATCCTCAGGATTCTCTCCGGAATCCTCTCAGGATTCTCTCCGGAATCCTCTCAGGATTCTCTCCGGAATCCTCTCAGGATTCTTTCTGGAATCCTTTCAGGATTCTCTCCGGAATCCTCTCAGGATTCTCTCCGGAATCCTCTCAGGATTCTCTCCGGAATCCTCCCAGGATTCTCTCCGGAATCCTCCCAGGATTCTCTCCGGAATCTTCTTAGGATTCTCTCCAGAATCTTCTCAGGATTCTCTCCGCCATCTTCTCAAAATTCTCTCCGGAATCCTCTCAGGATTCTCTCCGGTCCTGTCAGGATTCTCTCCGGAATCCTCTTAGGATTCTCTCCAGAATCTTCTCAGGATTCTCTCCGCCATCTTCTCAAAATTCTCTCCGGAATCCTCTCAGGATTCTCTCCGGTCCTCCCAGGATTCTCTCCGGAATCCTCCCAGGATTCTCTCCGGAATCCTCCCAGGATTCTCTCCGGAATCCTCAGGATTCTCTCCGGAATCCTCAGGATTCTCTCCGGAATCCTCTCAGGATTCTCTCCGGAATCCTCTCAGGATTCTTTCTGGAATCCTTTCAGGATTCTCTCCGGAATCCTCTCAGGATTCTCTCCGGAATCCTCTCAGGATTCTCTCCGGAATCCTCCCAGGATTCTCTCCGGAATCCTCCCAGGATTCTCTCCGGAATCTTCTTAGGATTCTCTCCAGAATCTTCTCAGGATTCTCTCCGCCATCTTCTCAAAATTCTCTCCGGAATCCTCTCAGGATTCTCTCCGGTCCTGTCAGGATTCTCTCCGGAATCCTCTTAGGATTCTCTCCAGAATCTTCTCAGGATTCTCTCCGCCATCTTCTCAAAATTCTCTCCGGAATCCTCCCAGGATTCTCTCCGGAATCCTCCCAGGATTCTCTCCGGAATCCTCCCAGGATTCTCTCCGGAATCCTCCCAGGATTCTCTCCGGAATCCTCAGGATTCTCTCCGGAATCCTCAGGATTCTCTCCGGAATCCTCTCAGGATTCTCCCCGGAATCCTCTCAGGATTCTTTCTGGAATCCTTTCAGGATTCTCTCCGGAATCCTCTCAGGATTCTCTCCGGAATCCTCTCAGGATTCTCTCCGGAATCCTCCCAGGATTCTCTCCGGAATCCTCCCAGGATTTTCTCCGGAATCTTCTTAGGATTCTCTCCAGAATCTTCTCAGGATTCTCTCCGCCATCTTCTCAAAATTCTCTCCGGAATCCTCTCAGGATTCTCTCCGGTCCTGTCAGGATTCTCTCCGGAATCCTCTCAGGATTCTCTCCGAAATCCTCTCAGGATTCTCTCCGGAATCCTCTCAAAATTCTCTCCGGAATCCTCTCAGGAGTCTTTCCGGAATCCTCTTAGGATTCTCTCTGGAATTCTCGCTGGATTCTCTCTGGAATTCTCGCTGGATTCTTTCCAATATCCCTGCAGGATTCTTTCCAATATTCCTGCAGGATTCGTTCCTGAATCCTCTCAGGATTTTCTTCGGAATCCTCTCAGGATTCTCTCCGGAATCCTCTCAGGATTCTCTCCGGAATCCTCAGGATTCTCTCCGGAATCCTCAGGATTCTCTCCAGAATCCTCTCAGGATTCTCTCCGGAATCCTCTCAGGATTCTTTCTGGAATCCTTTCAGGATTCTCTCCGGAATCATCTCAGGATTCTCTCCGGAATCCTCCCAGGATTCTCTCCGGAATCTTCTTAGGATTCTCTCCAGAATCTTCTCAGGATTCTCTCCGCCATCTTCTCAAAAATCTCTCCGGAATCCTCTCAGGATTCTCTCCGGTCCTGTCAGGATTCTCTCCGGAATCCTCTCAGGATTCTCTCCAAAATCCTCTCAGGATTCTCTCCGGAATCCTCTCAAAATTCTCTCCGGAATCCTCTCAGGAGTCTTTCCGGAATCCTCTTAGGATTCTCTCTGGAATTCTCGCTGGATTCTCTCTGGAATTCTCGCTGGATTCTTTCCAATATCCCTGCAGGATTCTTTCCAATATTCCTGCAGGATTCGTTCCTGAATCCTCTCAGGATTTTCTTCGGAATCCTCTCAGGATTCTCTCTAGAATCCATTCAGGGTTCTCTTAGGACTCTCACTAGAATCCTTTCTGGATTCTCCCAGGATTCTGTCAAGAATCCGCCAGGATTTCCTCTAGAATCCTCTCAGGATTCTCTACAGAATCTGGAGTTTTTAAAGGCTAACAATGTCCATAATCCATGAACGCATAATTTGGAAATGGTGTCCGGCCGACAGCCATTAGGCCGAACGATATACAACCAAATGCACAATATCCCGAATGGATACTAGGTCAAATGGCCATTGAACCAAACTGCCATCAGGCAGAATGATCAACATGCCCTCATTGCCATACAATTTATACTTCGTGCTGCTTATAATGCTCACTATATCTGAGATTTTAACTTTTTTTAGAAATAGGCTGTTAAATATGTCAAGTCTCACTGTTACATTTCAAATACTGAAAATTAAAACAGAAATGTTCCCTTCTTTTAATCAAAGGTTTTTCTTTCGAGTGGCATATTGTTGTTAAGATTATGGCAGTTGAACTGTTAAATCTGTGGTAAAATTTATCACTGATAAAGAGTTGGTTAGCAACCATACTGCATAGTTCATCAAAGATTTTTCCTTCTTTTAAAAATAGGCTATTCTTTCGAATTATACTGTTACGAAAGAGTGGAAAGTCACATAAAAATCAACCAAAAATTACATTTATACAGGCAAATAAAACACGAACGGTGTGTTTTTTAGATAAGAGACCTGTTTTAATAGAAGCTTGAACTTCTCATTAGTCAAGCATTTGGGATTATGATAACAGATGGGAACAAATGCCCAAAATGGAAGATAACGTGCCTCTGGAGCCGGCCTTCCGATGAGTATACAAATTAGTTTACATATCCTTTGAAGCCATGTAACTAATAAACGAAAGAAATGATCAACAAGATTTTTGAATTGTTTAATTTGTTTACATGGTGACTGTGTTAAGAAAATAAACAAAAACATTAGAAAAACTGTGAAATTATAATAAGTTTTATGAGAAAAGAAGAAATTCAAAACCATCTCAACTAAACCAATCTAAAGTGTCGTAGTGCAAGAGCCACAATTTAAATGGGCAATACAAAGTTTGCCGGGTTAGCTAGTGTCGTATAAAAGTTGAAAATGAAGAATTCAATTGAATTTCATCTATTAATCATGTTCTCATTACAATATGTTATCTTTTAAGAGTTTTTCCCATGTGCGCAGAATTAGGAACATTAGTACGCAGAATAAGGAACATTCCAAAAAAGGGTGCGCAGAATTAGGAACAGAGACACACTTTAGAATTTTCATAATTTTACATATAAATTGAGTGTTTTGTATAAGAATTATATTTTTCCCTCATTTACAAAGCTAATAACTATGTGCAGTCAAAAATTCAGCCAAATCGTTTCGATTTGGAATTTGTTACAGCTGATTGAAATTGAAAAAGTCTTAGATGCGCAGAATATGGGCCCTCCACGGTAATTAAAAAATATTCGAAGGCACACGGTGAATGGCGCCTTGACGGTAGTATGGTTGAAAACACTGACACCATCCATGTCACTGACCCATTTTGCCCCCTTATGCCTACCATACATTTTACCACACATGAGAATATTTCCCACCCTAACATATCTTCGATCAGGCGGTGAACCGAACCCACCGATTTCGGATTTGCAATCTAATCAATCAACCATTAAGCTTATTGGATACCATGTTACTTTATTCTCTAAAATACTTACAGATTTTGAACGCAAAATCAAAGTTTGGATTCAGCACATCCAAATGGGCAAAGCTGTGTGTTTTGCACTCAACCATAAGAACGAATTTCACCAAGAGAAAGTACCATAAAAGTATTACTAAGAAACTCAACCGGACACCCATCTCGACATATTGAAACTCAGACTTTGAATGTGATCGCAAATAAGCAAATTTTGGCAACAATCGTACAATCGTTTTTATTTCGGGTCGGATCGACCTATCCTAAAACTAGTGAGGAACAACACGCAAACGGGCTTTTCAATAAATAGACTTCATCTTATTAATCTAAATAATTTAAATAGACATCCATTCATTATGTACACGCTCTGCTAGACCGATTGTCGCACCACACACGCAACGCACTTTTCCTTTAGATAGAAAATCTAATTCATCCGCCTCGCCGACCCAAGCAGCGGAATAAACAGCCTCTGCAGGGGATTCGCCCTCACCGGTTTCCATTCATCTTCGTCGTCGTTCTGCTGATTGGCACCGTCGAAGCTACGTTCAGTATTGTTGTCTTCGCCCTCCGTTTCGGCACTGGGCTCCAATCCGCTTCCGATTTCGTTGGCCAGGTCATCTGCCACCTCCGCTGGGTCCTCCGTGGTGGTTGTGCTGGTGGTGGTCAACGGTCGTCGTCGCCGATGGGCGTTGGGACTCCTTTTTGGAACTCCGCACTGGGCGTAGATGCGACCGCAGTCCTCGTACTTTTTGGCGTGTTCGTCGCTATCGTCTCGGTAGTTGTGGAATATGTCGCGTCTGAGGGAAATGGAGTGGTGGATGAAATAAATTTGAATGATTTTTATACTACTGGAAAACCTAAATGTGCCTAAATGTGTTGTAAAATGGACTAGGTAGGGCCAGTTATTGGCATTTCGTTTTTGAAATTATGATATGTTGTACACTATTATTATTAGAAAGACATATTTGGTTCAGTTTCAATGTGGCAGAGAACGTTTCCTCATACTTGATATGCTTTATCGAGAGTTTATGAGTCCAAATTGCTGTTCCAAAGTGCTGTGGAAAAATTTTCAAAAATGTTGAGCGTCACATATCTCTCTGTTAACCAACTGGTTAACATTAGTATCGCCAAGATACACTACGTCCAGATCTTAAAATTTACTCCTAAAATTTTCTTACTTTTTTTTGAAATATTGGATTTTGTATCGACTTTTTTGAATCTTCTAAGCGGAATACCCTCTTCGAATGAGTGTAATCAGTTTCGTATCTTTTAATTCCGCCCTGTTATAGGGCGTTTGTAACTTGCATGAAACAGTGGCGTAGCCAGAAATCCCAATAAAAGAACGTCCATAAATTACATTTACAAAAAAAAACTTTATATTTCCATTTCGCACTGGTCACATTTTTTTGAATAAGACCTCTGAAGGTTTTGTTTGGGTCATCACACTTTGCTGAATCCCCATCCTAGACTTAAAATAAGACGTAGTTTATGGACGCTTCTTTAGCATATTGTATACAGTGTATTTTGTAGTGCTTTGAGCTGACAAAATCGGGGCAGTTTTTATCAGTTTTGGGTTGGATAAAAATGGTTTTGGGTTTCTTGAACAAAAAAAAAACAGTAGAGGAAGTATGCCCAAGTAACATTTTTTAGTCAAATGGACTAGAAGAGGTTCTTGAAACCATCATAAAACTAAAATAAAAGGTATAAGGTTTAATGACGGTTTTCAGAACCTCTAAATGACTAATTGGTCATCGAAATGTTACTTGGGATGAGGTGTGGTTCATGTACACACATTGAAGTGAGTTCAGGGACGAGAATTGATTTTTTATATAAATAGGATTGTACTATAAGAAATGTACCTTCACCATTTTATAATGGAACAATTTTACATCTTCTATTCGCAGCTGAAAATAGCTATGTCCCGACAAACCAACAGAATACGACAGGTTCAGTGGAACTATTTTAATTGAAAATTAGCTTTAGATGACAACGAATGAAAGTAAACATATCATACCAAATACCGTCGTTGGGGGTGAGAATGGGTCAAAAACTGATACTCAAAGATTGTTTGTTAAATAACAAATAAAAATGAAGTCGGAATAGCTTTTTATTTGGTATGTATACTCTTCTATGTGGTAATGATAGTTTAGCAAGAAAGTATCACGTTATATGAATTTCTTACTAAACTACAAATGATTGAAAATTGACCCAATCTCACCCCTTAGAGGGGGTGAGAATGGGTCAAAGTATTCGAAATCGCCTAACTGAGAATATAAGTTAATTTTATTGATCATATCTAGTAAACCTACTTTAAACACAATGTTATCATAGCGAATAAATATTTAGGTAATATTAAAAGAAGATTAATCCACCTAAAAGGCCTAATACAACCGAAAAAATGGTTGAAATTTGATAAAATAACGTTTGTATGCTGTATCGCCATTTTTAGCCATCATAATTATCCTCACTTAGAGTTTTAACCTTCATGAGAGGAGGGGGGATTACAATGAGGGAGGGCGCATTGAAAGATTGATTGTAAAAAAAAAACATGATAGTTTTAGTATACTGCATAAGAAATATTTAACCAAACCCTCCGTTATAAACTTTTATGTACATGATCAGTGGCCTCTATATTGCTAAAGCAAATCACTCCATCTCGAGATAGAGGAACGCTATTAAGTCTATTTTGTGAGCTTACGATAAAGCAGTACTCTGAAGATTAGCTGATGATTAGAGGAGCTGTCCAAATGCATGGGTGTATTGCTATATATGATTTTTGGCGCTAATCGTATTAACACACTCGTTTGACACTTCTCGACATATTTTCGAAAGAAAGCGTGCTTTTATGAAGATACGGTAAACATGGCACCACTCTAACGTCAAATGGGGACTGGATAACAAGTTGAATATTTAGTAAAGTTATGTGCACTCGATAACTTGCTTGACCCAATCTCACCCCCATTCCTCATATTTAGACATAGGGTCAAAAATATTGAATTTTTAAATAAAAAGAGCAATGACATCCCGCTTCTTTTCATTTCATCAACCAGGTAATACCTACAGCTAATCACTTATTAGAAAATATATGGTTAGGTACTTGTGTTAAACATTACGAAGGAGAAATTTTTTCAGAGTGATTTACTAGTAGGTTCATCGTATAAGTTTAGCCACAAATTTAACAAAAAACGATTATTGCTAAACATCTTATTCTGCATTATGACGTGTAAAAACATCTCCTCTTTGAAATAATATAAAGTTTTCAATATAAATTAGCGATAGTTGATGAGCTATTTCAAATTTTATGTTTCTCCGTTTTGACCCAATCTCACCCCCCAGACCCATTGTCACCCCCATCGACGGTACCTAATATTTCCCATTTCATATTACCATGTATGTTTGTTTTGATTCATGTTGCCAGAACTGGCTTCGGTTACCTCGTTAATTTTCAAAGTGTTCTAGGCCAGAAACAGTCTTAGCAGTGTGTCTGTGATGTACAAGTGACTAGAAGCGGTGATTCCAATACCGCAAAAGTACGCTTCTTACAATAGCCATTACAATCCCATAAGGTAATACGGGACGCCGTGTTAATTTTGCTATCTTCCGTCTCTTTAATCATCATTTCCCTCGAAACTTTGACGATGCAAATCTCCTTTTCTACTGGACTGATCTAACTTAGTTGACTGTTCAGCTCATGTTAACATACAAACGATCAATTTTCTAACCCATTTTATGCTGTAGAACTCTAGATTTTCATCTTCAAAGTTTGAGAGCAATGACTGATGATTCTGATGACGCTCCGTAAAGCCTTAAGGAATCGCTAGAGAGATCTTCGTATTAGTCCTAGAATTATCCTTGGAGAGATCCCTTGAGAAATAATTGTAATGCATAAAGGAGTTTTAGAAAAATCTCTTGAGAAAACCCTAGATAGAGGAATTAATGGACAAAATCTGCAATAAATGTATTGACGAGTTTCTAAAGAAATCCATGAAAGAATCATAATGAAGATCTAGAAGAATTTCTAAAGAGATTCAAACAAGAGTTTCTATAGGAATTTTTGAAAAAATTTCTGTAGTAACCCCAAAACAAATCCCCCCAGAAAGTCCCCCAAGGACTTCTGGTGGAATATTAATAGGAAATTCTGAAGGAATTGATCCTTACAGAAATTGCTGGAGCAATTATTTCAAGAATTGCAAGGTTGATTCCTAGAGGAATCCCGGGTGAATTCCATGATAAAACCTAGGAAGAACCCCTGAAGATTCCCCGGAGGAGGAATCCGTGGAAGCATTCCACTAGAAATTCCTGATAGGATCCCAACAAAAATTCTTGGAGTAATTTCTCCTATTTCAGTAGGAAATCTTTTGAGAAATCAAGAGAAAGCTGGAATTTCTTAAGGAATCCCAGAAGAAATTCTTGAAGGAATACCAAAGAATACCGAAACGAATTCATCACTGACAAAAAAAAACATTTCTGAGGGATATCCCCTAAGAGAAATCTATGATGTATTTCCGGAAGAATTCCAACAGTAACATCTAGACGAATATCAGCAGGCATTCTATGAAAAATTAGTAGAGAATTTATTAAAACCTAAAAAATATCATCTTTGCATTTTTTTTATAAAACAAAATTTGAAATTGTTTAGCCCTTTTCAAGTATAACACGACATTTTTTGTTAAGTAATTTATATATACATAATACCAACCAAAATTAAGATTTTTTGTCAATGAATTCTTTTAAAAAAGTTCTGGAAAATTTCAAACAAAAAACTAGTGGAAATTGAAATTTAGAAATTCCGTAAAAAAATCTCGGAAATATTTTACAAAATTCGTTTTTTTCAGGAATTTTCAGCAAATTGGGGAACTTAACCGGGCCCAGGGCATTTCGGGTGCTTCCTACCCAATTATGGCCGAGTGGTAAACGAATTCATCAGAGGCCAGGCCGCTTCAATATGTACTTTGATTGCATCTCTGATGCACTGCCAGCTTTGATAATGACAAGAAAAACGATAGAAGTAGTCGATTCTATAATTTTACAGGATTCTTCTAAGTGATGGCTGTATGTTTGTAAATTAGACTAGACTAGACTAGAGTTAAAAATGAAGTCATCGGATGAGATTTTCAGTAAAACGATACACTAGCTATGATGCATTTTCTTGCAAAATAATATTTTTGAATTTCTTTGAGTCTAGTTTCTCAAATTTTACGAGCAATTCTTTGGAAAAATTCCCAGAAGTTTTCTCTGAAGTCGTGTGTTTTTCTCTCTTAATTATTTGTCAGCAATTTAGCTTATAAACTTCCAATGTCTGGATTTTTTTTACATTCCGTTCGCAATTGTGTTAGGCAAACTTTTGTTAAATAGTTATTTATGTAACGAGTTGCAAAAAGATGATTTTTAACTGCACGAGGCGTACATTTATTCAACGAGGCTTGCCGAGTTGGATAAATACGAAGTGTGCTGAAAAAATCGATTTTTGCAACGAGTTCCATACAAAATTTTATGCAATGATTTTTTTCATTATACAACTCATTTGAGTTTCATAATCTTCATAATGCAACTCAAATTAGTTGCATAATGAACATTATACAACTATTTTTCATTATGCAACTCATTTCAGTTGCATAATTACCCGGTACGGAAAAATGGGCCATTATGATACTGAAATGAGTAGTATAAAATTGAAATTTTGATACTGAATTGCATTAAAATCATTTAGGGTCAGAAGGGGAATATCTTTAGAGAGTTCAGGCTTCGTCCAAAAAGTACTATTAAAATTCATGATTATTAATGCCTAACGACACTTATCCTGACCCTCACTTTAAGTGAAACATGTGGACCATAATAACATAGAAGAACTACGCTACTCAAAATAAACCTCGTTCCATGCAGTATTAACCTTCTTCGCGCATTAGCTTGCGCTCACCTCACTGACCTAGTGCACGATTAGGGGTCATAATGACCCCAACGCACGACTAGGGTTAAAAACAAGCTCGTTAGAATCTCAAGATGGCGGCTATAATGACCGACTCTTGCACCTACTTACGATTGTAAACGCACAAACCTCATAAAAACCTAAACCCGCTCACTAGATTTTTTTCCTTATGACAATTAAGCAAGAAAAAAAAATCTTCTAGGTAGACCTCAAAGTCCAAATATGTTGAACTGGGATTCCAAACGTTTGCCCTCAACAACATCCAACAGCAGCGATCGTCCCTTTTTGAAATACACGATGAAACAGGACGCTCTGACTGCATACATTTTTGTTCTACACATTATACTCATTAGGTTGTCCCAAAAATTGCACATGGTCAAAAAGCTTGGGGGCTCACTCTGCAAATGATAGCTAAGGGTGTTAGAAACAAACTTTTGTATGTCGGCAACTTTCAGAAATGACGTTTAGAGGTCGCCCCGGCGAGATTTTTGAAAAATGGCCATTTTTCATAATAAATTTCATACAAATATTTTTTACCGTACAAAAATTGGCAATACATACCGAGTCAAGTACAAGACACTGAAGACGACCTTACAGTTGAGGTCGAAATACGTATCTGTCAAAGGATGCAAATTCTTAGTGGAATTCAAAGGAACCGTACTTAACCCGATTTTCTTTTTATTTAAATACCCACAAATTTTATATTTTTTGCAGCTTGATATGGATCCAAACTACTTGGGAAATAGTAGTTTACGCAACAAGGTGCAGAATGACGATTTTTACAGCACGAGTCGTACATTTATCCAACGAGGCTTGCCGAGTTGGATAATTATGACGAGTGCTGTAAAAATCGAGTTCTGCATCGAGTTGCGTACAACGTTTTTTGCAAGTTCATAAATTACTGCTTGAGGATAGTTTATAACAAAACTTTTGCATCAAACTGCACACTGATGATCATAGTTATGTTTAAGAAAATCTGATCATAGCAGGTTATACTGTGCAGTTGTCACAATTTTTCAAAACTGCGTCCAGAGAGCATCAAGAAGTTGATCAAAACTGAAAACAGTGCTGTAATGGTTCATTACGCAACGCAAATCAGTGCTGTAATGAACTATTACAGCACTGTTAGTTTGGTGTGGGAAAGTAGGCCTTTTCCTGTCAGATTTGCGTGAGGTAAAACAGCCTATTACGATGAGAAATTGCAAAAAATAATTAACGACATGTTTTGCAGGTAACTTTTTGATACTGAATTTTTGAATTTACTAAAATTTGTCATTTTTTTATATACTGTGCCTTTTACCCATCATAAAACGTATCTGAACCTTATGCTAATTTAAAACAATTTCCATAAAAAGATCGGATATTTTATGAGGAAAAACTTTGCCGAAGACAGCATGGCGTTTTTTCTATCCGTTTTAGAGTTATTCACGATTTGCTATTTGGTGAAATTTGAATGTTTAGCTATTTTTCTAAAAATGTCACATAAGAACTTAACAAAAACACATACAAAGTAAAAAATCACGTATGCTCAACAAGTTTTTGTCCTGATTGTGTTATGGAATTATGGTGACATCATTATTTGATTTTATTTTTTGTTATTCAATCCCTTCATATAGAAATTAACTAGCAAAGATTTCTCTTGACAAGCTTCGTACAGCCTATTGATTTTTTAAAGATATTCTCCACAAAATGTAGAGCCACATTTTCGCGTTTATCTTACTTTCCTTCCGATATTCTCAATTATTTTTCTACATGAAGACGTATGAGTCCTGGACCAGTGAAACAGCCCAGGAAACAGTGGCAAAGTGCACAAGGGCGAATACGTTGATCCATGTTAAATTCAAATCGCGATTACGAACATCTTACGAAGAATACCAATTTTTAGATACTAAGTTCCAATTCTATACATTCTGAAAAGCAGGGCATGTCTTTTTTTTACATCTGAGGAATTCCACGGAGTCATGTTAGTCGATCCTGAGCGACCATTTCAAAAATATCTGAAACTTTGCACAGTTTTTCAATTTCATCTAAATCGTCATTTTTCGATATCAAACCTTCATATTCACTCACGACTAACTTTTCAGAAGGGTGTATGCTAAAACAGCTCAAAAATATTCTAAAAGCTGTACAGCAAAAACGGATTTTTCGATTGTTATGAATTTTTCAGCAAAGTTAGATAACTAAATGGTGATTCCTTAGAAAATATACACTGTAAAAAATTTATTTTTTTACTTAAAAAAAATATGATTTTTGTCACAAAAACTCAAATATCTCAAAACCCTATCTTTTTACCAACGTTAATTTTTTAGGGGAAATGGCCCTTTATATCAGCTATCTACCATAAAATTTTGGTGATGGTAAACTGATAAACAAAAAAGTTATGACATTTCAAACATTTCACAATTTTTACATTTAGTAACAAAAAAAATTTTTTTTCTGTGTAAATTATTTTGAGAATTATTTTTTGATGCTGATTTTATTGTAAAGGCTACCGCCTGAATTAAACAAGTTGTTTTCATGATACTTTTGTTTGATTATTCATAATTTCTATAGTATCTATTTGAAACTTAGACGCGATCCAGTGTTTTGATCAAAAATATTGAGAGTGTCATACTTTTTATTGTACGTGACTGGTGAAAAAATCCCTTGATAGTGTTGAAAAGCTGTTGATTATAAGAAAAATGGAATTAAACTTATTTTTAAGACAAAAGCTGTATAATAAAAGTTTTATATACGCGTATACGTCTAGTTTATCTTCAAAAAAATACCTCTTAGAGAACAGACTTTATGATCGGAAGAATGCGAGTAACTTCAACAACAACAAATGCATGAGAGTTACCTACCACGTGAAAATCCATCGCCCAGTTCACACTACCCCCACCTGGTGGAAATGTTTCACGAAATACTGCGATGTGCAATATCGTCATCAGAAGGCGCTAGTGTGAAACGTCAAACGCAAAGAAAAATGATGGGCACTCTTCTGGTTATGAAAGCCACAACCAAGATTCAAAATGATCGTTAAAGGCGTGGTCAATGAAAATTTCGTCAGTGTTACGTTTGTTTGTCTGTATACATACCATGACAATGCTCACGAAAAAGCAAAAAAAAAAAATACTACCGCTATGGATATTAAACAGTAAATTTTTTCTTCAGCCAAGCAAACAACACCAAACTAGTCAGTTAAAACTAATAAGTGATTTTGTTTATTATAATCTAACGAACAACATGAACAGTCGCTTTCTCAAAGGTCTTCAACTCAACTCTCTCTTGTAGACCGTTTGATGAAAAAAAAATGATCAAAGGAGTTACGAAATCTCACCGAAAGCACCATAGATAATCTGAAAGAGACTGGTTATGCCCAAATTGAATCCAAATTTACGCATTTGCACGTCCTGCCGTCTAGACTTTGACAAACGAGCCATCTGTATATCATCGGTAAAGCAGGGCGTAGGAAGTTCGAAAACGACAACAACTGAGAAATTGCCAGAAGTGCTAAGTGCAGAGAGTCATGTCACCGTACCATCAGCGACATCAGTTTAAACAATTAATCACGCCCCTTTTCAAAAATGCTTTGATATATACTTCAACATCTATACCCATTTCAATATTTTTAACGTTGCAAAACACGCTTTCAACATTCATTTTGAAGAAGAGGGAAAACACTTGTCCTCAAATGTAACAGCAAATAATGAATAAACGACTAATGCGCGGAGGGCGTGATAAAATCGGAACATTACTGTACATATAATATACATAATACATAATAAAAACAGCTTGTTTTACTCACGCAAGGCCATTAACAATAAAATCAGCATCAAGCTGCGATTTCCGGCCGAAATAAAGGCAGGAACAAATCTCATTTTCTTCTTTTGTCACAGCGCTCGTTGACTCGTTAAGGGGGAGGATGATAAATAATAAATGTATTCGATGGAAAAATATCCAAACAATTAGGCAACATAGATAAACTCATCGGATTTATTAAGAAAGTTTCTGTGGAACTCGAATTACACCTTAAATTTGTTGATTTTCTTGAACATTTTATTTGTGCCCCCCTCAAAATGTTGAATTCCGACCAAAATTTTCCGAGGGGGCGGTGACATAAGAGAAAATCGAAATTTGTATTAGCCTAATTTACACTAAAAAAAATTATTACTAAATGTGAAAATTGTGAAATGTTTGAATTGTCATAACTTTTTTGTTTATTAGTTTATCATCACCAAATTTTTATGGTAGATTGCTAATACAATGGACCGTTTTCCCTAAAAAAATTGCGTTGGTAAAAAGATAGGGTTTTGAAATATTTGAGTTTTTGTGACAAAAATGATATTTTTTAATGTTAAAAAAGATTTTTTTTCACAGTGTATATTTTCTTAGGAATCACCATTTAGTTATCTAACTTTGCTGAACAATAAAATCAGCATCAAACTGCGATTTCTGACCGAAATAATTTAGACAGAAAAAAAAATTTACCAAATGTGAAAATTGTGAAATGTTTGAAATGTTATAACTTTTTTGTTTATTAGTTTACCATCACCAAATTTTTATGGTAGATTGCTAATACAATGGACCGTCTTCCCTAAAAAAATTGCGTTGGTAAAAAGATAGGGTTTTGAGATATTTGAGTTTTTGTGACAAAAATGATATTTTTAATGTTAAAAAAGATGTTTTTTTCACAGTGTATATTTTCATAGGAATCACCATTTAGTTATCTAACTTTGCTGAAAAATTCATAGCAATCGAACGAACCATTTTGGCTGTACAGATTTTTGAATATTATTGAACCATTTTCACATACACCCTTTCGAAAAGTTAGTCGTGATTCAAAATAAAAATTTGATATCGAAAAATGGCGATTTAGATGGAACTGAAAAACTGTGCAAAGTTTCAGTTCAATAGAAAATCATGAATTAAAAAATTTCCTTAATTTTGATGCTGTTGCTTGGAATCGCTCATCTACTGATTTGAACTATCTTATCACCACCGAAAATAAGATACACCGAGGCAAATTGAAACGGGTGGGATGAGATGAACCAGTGAGTTAACGTTATGTTTTCCAAGGTTAGAACAATTTGATTACCATAATACATACACGGCATACAATAAGACAAGGTAGGCTATTATTGGTAAACAACAGTTTTGGACATAAACAAGTGACGTCATTTTTATCGTCCTATATGTTGATCAAAATGATAGGGACTACTAGAACGTTTTATTCATGTCTTTGAACGATTAGAACAACATCATTGAACAATAAAATCAGCATGTTTTAGAATGTATCACCTTCTAAACGGTATAGAAAATGTGCCGTGCGTTTGATTGTGTATTATGTTCGTATAAACCATTGTCAGTACACGGTAAAAATTCTGCACGCTCGATGTAAGGGAAAAATCCCTTAACTATTCAATGTCCTAATCAACATGATCAAAAATGCTTTTCCTTCGAGATCGCAATGCTGTCAGTGTTGATTTGAGGACCAAAACAAACCCACCGGAGAAATCAACTGAAAATCCCTTCGATTTGCACTATTGTAAAAAGCAATACGATCAAAAGTGAAAAGCTGTTGATTTGGTGATGACTGTTTTGGGCATGAAAGTAAATATAGATGACAGATGGTAGAAAGTGCTTCGCTTCGATTCACACCTCTCCAACAGATGTGAAGTAGTGTAGTGGTAAAACAGTTGATCGTGACTCTGAAGGACCTGGTATCGAATCTGGCTGCGGCTGAACACATTTTTTTTAATTCTAGTTCTGAAATCAAAACAATCTCAACAATGAATTGATGTGAAGTTCGATTAAAATTGAAGAAGCATTGGATGTTCTTTGCCAAATGATATGTAATAGATGACAAACTGATTGAACAGTAGTGCGAATTCAAGTGTCAATCAGTTCATATCACAGTGCAGATTTTTTACCGTGTACATAACCGTTAAAAATGCCGTGGCCTACTGAGGCATCTCAAAATGGTACCTAATGATAAAGTTTCTCGCTAGTAGGTACCTTTCTGTATCAAAGAAAATGGATTTGTCAACGGAAACAAAAATTCAATGAATGATGCCACCATAATTCCTAAACACAATCAAGACAAAAACTTGTTGAGCATACGTGATTTTTTACTTTGTATGTGTTTTTGGGCAGTTCTTTTGAGATTTTTTTAAATACCTAAAAATCCAAATTTCACCAAATAGTAAATCGTGAATAACTCTAAAACGGATCGAAAAAACGCCATGCTGTCTTCGGCAAAGTTTTTCCTCATAAAATTTCCAATCTTTATATGGAAATTGTTTTAAATTAGCATTAAGTTCAAATACTTTTTATGATGGGTAAAATGCAAAGTTTATCAAAAAATGACAAATTTTAGTACATTCAAAAATTCAGTATCAAAAAGTTACCTGCAAAACATGTCGTTAATTATTTTTTCCAAGTAGTTTGGGTCCATATCAAGTTGTAAAAAATATAAAAATAGTGGGTATTGCCAATTTTTGTACAATAAAAAATATTTGTATGAAATTTATTAAGAAAAATGGCCATTTTTCAAAAATCTCGCTAGGGCGACCTCTAAACGTCATTTCTGAAAGTTGCCGTCATACAAAAGTTTGTTTCTAACACCCCCATTTGCAGGGTGAGCCCCCAAGCTTTTCGACCATGTGCAATTTTTGGGACAACCTAATACTCATATTTATATGGTGTGCTTTGTTGGTGTATGTAGTGCCATAATGCTGAACAACTTGGTCCGGACCTATTTTTAAGACGGTCATTCACTAGCGAGTGTCATAATGTCATGACGTGCGTTGGAATGCTATTGAGAATTCTAAAATATGAGCGAGGTAGAAATTCCCAACATATCAATGTGTTCGTTGCGAATCTGTTACACCAAGGCTTTGCGACGATCGGCCACAGCGTTGAGGGAGGATAATGGAAATGTAGATGCCGAGGTTTTTTAATGAACAACTTGATTCTGATTTCTATTATGTATGAACTAAAAGTCTTTGCCAATCGTCAAAAATCTCTTCTAATTCGATTACCAATGCGTACAGAAATTATGTCGGCAGGTTTTTTAGGGAAGGTTTCATGATCTTCTTCGGAAGTTTTTCAAAAATTCAATCATTCTACCGAATATTATCAAAATATCATCTAAGAGTTTGAACATATTTCAGGCATTACACCTTTGTAAAAACCTTGCCAGAAGTTTCTCCGAAGCAGAGATGCCAGATGATTTTCTGTATCACTGGTTCATAAATCTGTATCCCATACAAAATTTGGGTGAGATTTATGTATCCCTCCCATACAAATGGAAAATCTGTATTTAATATAAACGCTATATGTGCCGATGCTCAAAAATCTGTATAATACATATAAATCTGTATATATGGCATCCCTGCTCCAAAGCAGACAGCGGTGGGAAATTCCGCTTGAGGACTTGCCATTAGAAAATTTTGAAAATTTTTCCAAGAATTTCTACATTTCATTTTTTTTGTTGCATTTTGTGAAAACATGAACACATTTGTTGCATTTTGTAAAAAATGTGAACACATTGATTGCAATGAAGATAACGATTTTTATTAGCATATCAGATTATTTAGTGTATCTAATGCCACTATTAGCTCTCTTTTCTGTAATCTTCAGGTCGCTATTTTCATAAACACGACAACGAAAATAACTATTTTAACCATCAGGTCTCGATTCCAGCCCTGCATACTGATTCGGAGCATTTATTATATGTATCTGTAACTCCTATAGCCACAGCTGTAAAGGCGTGGGTATTCAGCATGACCATACTGTAGGTGACGGGTTCAATTCCCGATCGGACCAGAAGCTAAAAAAAGCAAATTTCCTTGACTTGGGCATAGACTACCTTCGTGCCTGTTACACGATATGCACACGCAAAATGGTCATTTGCATGAAGCAGCTCTCAGTGGCAGAGCTCATAGAACACTGAGCTGAGAAGCAGGCTTTGTCCCAGTGAGGATATGACGCCAAGAAGAAGAATATATGCCAAGGAAGTTATGAAACCGTTACGACAGGATCCTGGATTGACCGGGAATTGAATCCAGACACTCTCAGAAGGGTATTCCTGAAAACCCGGAAGTAGTTCGCTTCGGTTTTATGAGTCACCCTAATCAAACCATATACATCATTGACGACAAGTTTCGTATGCCTCAATCATTTTTGAATACAGACAGATCTTATGAAAAGGTTCGCGCCTTGTTCGCGCACTGCAGTCACTTACCCCATCGCTCGGGTGGCGAACAGTATGAATGGATTGCTGCGAGCATGGAAATCAAACTCGCACACGAATCGCTTCCGGCACGTCCTCGAGATTACTCCGAGAAAGCGGAAGGCCATATCGGTCAGCTGATCGGTCCAGTACATTCTATCGAAACGATTAGAAGATTGTCATTAGTAAGGAGGTCTCGGACTCATAACTTTCGGAACATAACACTCACTCATTTTCCAACAGTTCTTCATCATCCGGCACTCGGGTGTCACGCTTTCCGCGTCGGTTTGGTGGGAGGTATGCATTGGACGGGCCCGAGGAAGACACCGACGAAGACGATATGCTGGGTGGAAGATACGACGTGGAAATGCTAGCGCCAGGTGGCGGGTTCGAGTAGTATGGCGAGTAGCTAAGCGGTTCTGGTCCGGGATAGCTGGAGATTATGTCCGGTCCGGTACCGTGGTAATCGGTTATTCCTTCGCCGAAGAACGAAGGCCCATCAGATACGATTGAGTGCCCACAGAAACCACCGGGCCAGAGTTTGTGCCCAAAGAAGTAAATTCCAGCTAAAAAAAGACCCACTATGACAATCTTGGTCTTCACCAGCACCACTGTGGACAGCACATTCGACAGCATTGGAGCCACTGAAACGGATCGAAAAAAAAACGTAGAGTTCACATAAGCTCTCTTCTCATAGATTCAAAGATCCCTCACATGCTTTGATCAAAAACTTGTAGAAACGTCGGCGACCACGACCCTCTTCCACATCGGTGTCCAACGTCTGTTTCGCCACATTTTCGTCCTGCACTTCTTCGGCGATCACCGTCACCGCACTCAATACCAGCACCAACGCGATCCTTTTCCAAACAGGAACCATTTTTCACCACTCTGTCTAACCACTCTGTGTACCACTCGTTCGCTTCCTGTCTGCGCGCACAGAAACTAAAGCACCACTTTCGGATGATGAACTAACCGCGGCACTGATTCGGAGCTTTCGCTGGGTATATCGTTTTATACATTGGATGGACTCCTTTCTAACGGGTTTGCCCGAGGAAGGAGAGGTGCTAATTTGCAGCGATAACCAGACGATTTGGCCAAGCCGCGCATACCGCACCGGCGGTGGATCGCGATGACCATGACGGTTTTTATTGAAGCTTGTTGTTTACGTTGAGGCGGAATTGTAGAGATTGAACTCAGTATAGGTGTGTTGAAAACTCCTGGTTAAACTGGTTGATCCTACAGGTTTTTCCAATTATGTATGTATGTACTAGTAAACATTAATTAGCTATAAGTTCCACATCAGTACAACGAATACTCAAAGACAGATTTGTCTTCTGAATTCCTACACGCGTCGACTGTTCTACACATCCTTGGTGCACGTCACAGTATTTTGGTAGCCTTCGGTCACTTAGGACAGATACAATGATAAGGAAATAATATTTAACACTATACAGGAAACCTTAAATGATGGTCCATTTCGGAAACCTGGGGTCCATTTGGACCCCAAATTTGATCTTCTGTATCTTATGGTCCTGACTTATTAGAAGAACGGTGTCTTCAGCAAAGTTGTTGGGTTGGTCAAGGACTTACAGATGCTGGACTGTTTTATTCGGAATTTCATATAAGGAGTGTATCGGAAATTAACTATAAACATTCAGGATCCTCTATCTCGAAGCATGTTTGGTCTTATCATTTCGGTTCTTCTATCAAATCTTCACAATATAGTCAAGTTTAGAACAGCCTGAAAAAATTTGAAAAATGTTTAGCATTATTGAAAATATTGTAGAATGAATGCATCTCACAAATTAAAGTTTTGGACAAATTGTTGTTTTTTAAAGATTTTTCAGCGTTTCAATAGCCTGTAGCGAATAAAACTTGTACGGCGAAAAATCCAAAAAAGATTAATTATTGTTAGCAGTTATGTACACATAACATATCATCGAACACCAACTTAAAAAAAAAATATTTATGATCGAAAAACCCTCAACATTTAAAAAATGGCCTATCCTAAAAAAACACTAATTTTTTATCGAACTTTGACAGTCTGTTTTAAATATCTTCAAAGGTTATACAATTCCGTTCTCTACTAAAGCTACCTCGTCGTTAAGTTTAAAAACGTTTCCAATAAAAAAAAATTGAATTATCAATTCGATGTATTTTTTATTTGCGTAATCGTGCTTTGAATGAGCATCAAAAAAATGGGATCTCTGAAAAATGACCTTTTTTCATTTTTAAGAATTGCGCTAAAATGGAGTAGAATTTTTTCTTGAAAATAATTTTTTACCTATATTATGAGCAATCTGGGAAAGAATATATTTGCGCTAAAATATTTTAAAAAATCAAAAATTTTTTCATATTTTCCGCAATTTCAAATTTTTAAGAGGTGTCCAAAATTTCAAGATCATGCGTTTAAACTTCGAGATTGATGTCCATGTAAAATAATTATTTTCACAAAAACAAAAGTGCCATTCCTTTTTCTGAGGATTTATATAGTACATCCAAAAATAAAATTATTCATAACTCGAATAAATTATTTTTTAGGATGTTTTGAACATATATAGTTAATTTCCGATACACTCCTTATAGGTGGCGCTAGTGAGCATGTAAGTATTAAGTATTTGGGCACATATATATCAAGATCCTGATCACATAGAAATTTGGTGTCTTCAGCAAAGTTGTTTATTAGGTAAAGTGTTAACTAATGATGGACCGTTTGTTCAAAAATTTCACACATAGATGGCGCTACTGAGCGTGCAAATTTAATATTAATATATCTCAGGGTCCTGATCACCTAGGATGATGGTATCTTCGGCAAAGTTGTTGAGTTGCTCAAGGGCTGACAGATGCTGGTCCGTTTGATTCGGAACTTCACACATAGGTGGCGCTAGTGAGCATGTAAGTATTAAGCATATGATCACATTTATATCAAGATCCTGCTCACAAAGAAATTTGGTGTCTTTGACAAAGTTGTTCATTGGGCCAAGTGTTTACTAATGATTTGAACATTCCACATAGATCCTGAGCACCTGGAATTATGATTTCTCCGGCAAAGTTGATCGGTAGGTCAAGACTTATAGATGATGTGCCGTATGATTTGGAACTCCACGTATACTGCTGTGAATCGCATATTTGTCCCATTTGCATAGGAAACCCAGCAAAGATGGGACTGATATGCGATTCACGGCAGTATAGGTGGCGTTACTGAGCACGCATATTTCATATATCTCATATATCACAGCTTTCTGATCAGGTTAGCTACCCAAGTAACCACGCTGCTGAAGCTGTACGTATTACATATAAAACGTACATATATTGACATGCATTACTCTATCTAAACCAATAAAGTTGAATTAAAGTGGGCAGTGGCGCCACTATTGTTGAATTACGATTATACCAGTATAATCGTAAGTCAGCAATAGTGGGGCCACATGTCACTTTAATTCAACTTCAATGGTTAATGTAGGGCAATTTCGTTACAGTTACATCTGTTTGTCTGTGATTTCTGTGATGTCAAAGGCAAGCAGACCTAACACTGACAAAATTTCTCTCTTATATATTTAGAGAGTTGGTGTCTTCGGCAAAGTTATTCACCTACTCAAGAACTTTTCGATGATGAACAGTATGATCCAAAATTCTACCGCTAGGCGGCGCTAGAGTGAAACGTATATAAATTTTACATATCTCGGAATCTTGATTATTACGAAATATGGTGTCTTCGGCAAAGTTGTTCAGAAGATCAAGGACTTTCAGTTGAATTATTATTTGGTTATAGTATCTGTCATTAGGTGGCGCTAGTAACAAATTTGCAAAAACATAGAAATATAAATTTTTAGCTAGACAATTTTAAACAAGCTGTAACTTATTATTAAATGCCCCAAACATACTCAAACTTTGACTGCAAGTTTTCCAACTAGTTAGCTATAATTGGTACAAATTTGGGCTTGGTTGATTACCTCTACGTGAAGTTGAAGTATTTCTAGTAAAATACTCCTAATTTCACTGCAGTTCATTAAACTACTATATCTTACGGTTAAGTAAACCAAATTTAATGAAATTTTGAAAATATATGACTTAAACATTGGTCTTTGATTACCATTTGACTTGACTCAAATATGTCTGAAGGGAAAAAAGTTACAGCTTGTTGAATAGATTTTTAAAAATTATAATCATTCACAACCTATTGCAAATTTGTAACTAGCTCCGCCTAGAGAAGAAATTTTGCATTAAATGGTAAAAAAACTGTAAGCTCTTAACTTACCAAACAGTTTTGTCGAAGAAATTATCTTTCTAAGTAACCAGCGTCCTGAGATATTTCAAAACTAAAATTTACAGGCTCGCTTACGCAACCTATTAGTGGCATTTCGAATCAAACGGCCCATTAACTGTTAGTCCTTGGCCAACGTAACTGTATTACCGAATACACCAATACTCTAAGTATTCGAAACCCTGTCTGTTTGTCTCTGATATCTTAAGATGTGATGTCTCTTAGCTTTTTTTTGGGATTCACTGGTATGCGTTTGGTTCATCAAAATGTTTGAACAGTCCCCTGTGAACACTCTGCGTGTGCACTGAGTGGTGTTTTCTTTTTTTGAGTGCGTGCAAAAGTTGTGCACTTGTTGGCTCTCACTGCTCTCACGCATGAGAGCAATTTTATATTTTTAATTGTGCGTTTTCCTCTCTTTCTTAGAATCTTGTGCTATATGACATACAAATTACATGCTCACTGACGCCACCTATGAGCAAAATTCAGAGTAAAACGACTCATCATTTATAAGTTCTTGCAACTTATTTGAAGAATCTTATTTTTTCTAAATAATCTGAATCCTGATGTATACATGATTCAAAATGTGTATTCTCACTAGCGTCATCTAGTGACAGAGGTTAGATTCAAGCGATCCATTATCTGTAAATTCTTGACTTATCAAACATCTTTGCTGAAGATAGTAGAGACGATAAGAGAGTTGTTAGGATCCTGGGATATTTGAAGTACAAAATTGACATACTCAGTAGCGCCACCTATGTGTGGATTTCCGAAACAAATTTTTCATCATCTGTAAATTCTTGACCTATGAAACAACTTTGCCGAACACACCATCTTTTTATGTGATCAGGATCCTGAGATATAAGAGATGTATATTTAGCATGCTCACTAGCGCCACCTATGTGTGGAGTTTCAAATCAAACGGCTCATCATCTGGAAGTACTTGACCAACACAACAACTTTCTCGAAGACGTCATCTTTCTAAGTGATAAGGATTTAGTGATATATATGGCATATTATGATATACAAAATTTACATGCACAGTAGCACCACCTAGTGGTGGAATTTCAAATCAATCGATCCATTATCTGTAAGCGCTCGGCTTACTGAGCAACTTTCCCGAAGACGTGACGCTTCTACAAGCTCTAGATCTTCCGATAATTTCGTTTTAAGACATTGTATTACACTAAGGTCTTTTTTTACACGGGTAGTTTTTCTGCTTTAACTCGGTCAATTTTGATAGCTCGTAGGATTGAGGAAATAGAGCAATGGTGTCTTCGGCAAAGTTGACGGGAATCACCAGCGCCATCTTTTGACAGTTAGAGTTTTCAGATCAATCCCCCTAAAAGTGAGATGCAAAATCATTTTTTTCAAATTGTTGAGATAGATGGTTGATGTCTTCGGCAAAGCTGTAGCATTTTTGATTCCAAACAAATTTCCTGAAGACGTCAATATTGTAATTTTTACACTAATGGAGATAGAGGCCTGTGTTTGAAAGTTAACCCCAAAACACGTTTTTTAAGTAAAACATACATTTGTTAAATTTTTAGACCCATACAATGTTCTGCAAAGTTGTATGTATCAATAAAATACGCAACTTTTCCGAAGACATCAAAGCTGTAAGAATTAAATGAGACGAGTTATAGATAAATTCATGATTTTTTTCATCGACTTTTTGAGATAATTATCTTTCTTAGGGGCTAAACGGTGCAGCTGAGGATACCCTAATCAGAAAGTACATCTCAAGAGCGAAAGCTGGTGGCGAAATAATGGTTAGTTTGTCCGTCCACGATCGTCTACTGAGGAGATATAACCATAATAAAAAATGTCCATATTACGATTTAACTGCCTTTAAATCTACGTTGACAGTAAAATTCATGGGATTGATCTGAAAACTCTAACTGTCAAAAGATGGTGCTGGAGATTCCCGTCAACTTTGCCGAAGACACCATTGCTCTATTTCCTCAATCCTACGAGCTATTAATTAAGAGCGTGAAAATGGGAAAATAAACCATTGTGCACAGGTAGTACTAACCGTGTCTACCTGTGTACACATTTTCATGTGAATTGGCCCAAAATTGACCGAGTTAAAGCAGAAAAACTACCCGTGTAAAAAAAGACCTTAGTGTACTAAATTGTTAAGCGCCATCTAGCGGGGAAATTTCTTATTAACCAATTCACCGCCAGCTTGACCTACCGAACAAATTTGACGAAGGCATGAATATTCTAAAACACCAGAATAAAAAGATATAGATAATTCAATTTGGGGTCCAAATGGACCCCATTTATACAAAATCGCCCGGTTCAACTTTGATTATGGAATAAAAATCAAAGTATGCCATGAAATCAACTTTATTTTTGCTTAGATAATAGAACTAGGTCTATTTTGAAGGTATTGCAAAAATAAAGTCAATATGTTTTACCTAACTTGTTTGCCATCACTCCAAAGTTGCCTGGGGTCCAAATGGACCTCAGGTATCCATTAGAGGGTTAAGCAGCTAACTTTAGCGTGAGACAATGGACAAGGATCGGAACTTGGAATGTATTAACCATAGCTAGTAGGTTTAATTGGCCCAACTTGCCTATGAGGCAGAAATTCTTGTAAGAATTGATTTGCGAATACTTCAGGAACTCCTCCAAGCATTTTTCAGGAATTCCTTCACTAATAACTAATGAAAAAATCATTGGTGTTCTTCTAAGAAATTGATGATGTTGTCTGAAAGGAATCGTTCTTGTAAATCTTCAAGAAATTCCATATGGAATTCATGGGAATATTACTGAAGGAATTGCTTCAGAAACGCTTGGAGCAGTTCCTAAAGCAATCACTGAAGTAATTTTTTAAATAAATTTTGGAGAAATTTGTTAAGAAGTCCTTCAAGTAACTTCTAGATAAATCTTAAAAGATACCCAAGAAAGAATTCTTGGAGAAGTTCCTCCTGGAATACATAGAAAAAATACTTAATGAAATTGTTAGAAACAATTCAGGATTCGTAGAATCTTTGTAGATGTCAATAGAGAAATTCCTTTGGAAGAATGACCAAATAATTTCAAAGAATTCTAGAATAATTACTTGGAGTAATTTATGTGTGAGTTCTTGAAAGGGTAATTGGAGAAATTTCTAAAGCATTTCTAGCAAAAATTGGAATTTCTCAAGTAGTACTATATCTTGGAGGAATTTGTGTAAGAATTTTCAGAAAAATTCCTGCAGTAGTAATTGTTGAAATTCATGAGGAAATCGTTGCATAAAAAGAAATCTGAAGGATTTCGTGGTAGAATGTCTTAGAAAATTTTTGGTAAAATCATGTATGTAATTTGTAATGAAATACTTGGAAAATTAAACTAATAAAGAAATCTTTGGAAACATTCCTGAAGAATTTTTGGAAGAATTTCTAAAGGCATCTTTGAAGGAATTCCTCTAGAATTTCGAATAAAACCTTGGTAGAATGCCTATAGCAATCTCTGGAAACATCTCAAAAGGAATCCTCGGTAGAATTCTTGGAGAAATTATTAATTAAAACAAGGAATGATTGATGAGACTTCCGATGGAGTGTCCAAGAAGATTCTTGAAGAAATTCTGAAATAATCTGTGGATAATTTTCAAGATATTTTTTCGATATATTTCGGCATCGATAAATTTTCGATAAGTAATCCATGAAAAAAAAAAATCCATAGGAATTCTTGAATGTCCTGAAGAATTCCCGTGAGATAATCTTTATGAAATCTTAGGCTTGCATTCAACACTTAAAGAATGCTTCTAGACATTCTTAAAGAATTCCTGCAGAAAGTTGCAGAACAGTCCTAGGAGGAATACCTCAAGGAATCCTTGTAGAAATTTCTGAAGAAATTATTTAATTTTTTAAGATACCAGGAATCAAGAGAGAATTTTGTTTAACCATTTTTGGAGGAATTTCTGGAGGAATCATTAATGAATCCTGAAGGAATTCTTGACTGAGATGCATGAAGGAAAGTCAGAAGGATGTTTCAAAAGGTTTCTGGAAAGAATATTGAGAGAGTCCTCTCAAATATCGTTAAAGGAGTTTATTAAATGGTTCCTAGAGGAATGCAAGCAAAAACTGCTGAAGCAATCTTCGGGAAAAATCCTAGAGGTGGATGGATTAAAAAAAAAAAAAATTGTAGGAATTCCAGAATGATTTTTAGATAGAATTCCCATGAATTTACTTAGAGAAACTTCTGTAGGAATTCCTAAATTATTATCCAATGGATTCTTTGGAAATTTCCTGGAGGAATTCTAGGATGAATCTCTTAATAAAACCTTAAAGAAACTCCTGAAAGAGTCACTCAATTTGTTTTTTGTTTTACATTTTTGAAGAAATCCTTGTAGTAACTCGTGAGACAATCCTTGGAGGTATATCTGAAGGAAATTTTGAAAAGAAATTCTTAAAAATTCACCAAAATGAATGAAATGCCAATATAAATTCATGGAGACATTTCGCCATTCATCAGCTCAAAAAACACAAAGCAGCGGGTAAGGACGGTATCGCAGCAGAACTCACTAAGATGAGTCCAGAAAAGTTGGCCACAGGAGAAATGGAAGGAAGGGATAATCTGTCCCATCCACAAGAAAGGGGACAAGTTAATGTGTTTTACGAGCGATCACTATTTTGAATGCCGCCTGTAAAGTGCTTTCCCAGATCATCTTTTGTCGTATTTCACCTTAAGAGAATAAGTTTGTTGCAGGGCCCATATAGCCGAGGCGGTAAACGCACGGGTATTCAGCATGACCATGCTGAGGGTGACGGGTTCGATTCCCGGTCGGTCCAGGATCTTTTCGTAAAGGAAATTTCCTTGACTTCCTTGGGCATAGAGTATTTTCGTGCCTGCCACACGATATACGCATGCAAAATGGTCATTGGCAGAGGAAGCTCTCAGTTAATAACTGTGGAAGTGCTCATAGAACACTAAGCTGAGAAGCAGGCTTTGTCCCAATGAGGACGTTACGCCAAGAAGAGAGAGAGAGAATAAGTTTGTGGGATGTTATCGAGTCGGCTTCGTCGATGGCCGCTCGACAAAGTACCAGATCTTCACTATGCAGATAATCCTCAAAAAAAGCTGCACCAGGTCCCAACGCACCACCTGTTCATCGACTTCGAAGCGGCGCACGACAGTATCGACCGCACAGAGCTATGGAAAATCATGGACGAAAACGGTTTCTCCGGAGCGAGCATCGTTGATTACTGTCTTCTGGAGGATCGACTGAGGGTTTTAATCTACGATTTAAACGGCTACGCAGTCTTGTAATTTGGGAAAACGAGGTTTATTATTTGCCCGACGTTTCGACACTGGGGTTTTGTGTCATCTTCAGGGGTACTAAAATTTAATACATGTACTAATTTGATACAATCTACGGATACACAAATAATAAACCTCGTTTTCCCAAATTACAAGACTGCGTAACCGTTTAAATCGTAGGTTGATTACTGTCTTATCTTAAATATTGAAGAAGTCTTTTTTACGCAAAAATCATAAAATTTTTCAATGATGGTTTAAAATAAATATATTCAGGAAATAAATTAAACAAAACAAATATTTACAATCATTAATAAGTTATAATAGAATAATAATATCATAACTAATTCTAAACCCCAAAAACTTAGTTATCGTTTAGGGTCCTTTGGAAACGTTTGGCTGTCATCTTCCGCTGTATCACTTAGCTCTTCGTCTGTCCGTGACCGGCATTTGCTGTATATCCTCCGACAATCGCTCTTCCGCTTCGGTACGGTCCCCCGATATTTCCGGAACAAATCATGCTTGAACTTCAAGGCGCTCTTCACCTTTTCCTCCGACGTTGCCTCAAATTCCATTTCGCAAACGGCCAACCGTCGACAGTCCACATTTTCCACATCCAACAAATCGAACACAAACTCTGCATAGCTCTGATCGTGCGCTATGTGTTCGTCGTTTCCGCTCAGATCCCGCTTACGTCGACCCCAAAATTTGTACCAAGGCTTCGGATCGTTACAGCCCCAGTTGTACTTCTCCTCTAGATAACCTGGAAGAACCTTATCGTGGACTGCTTCCTTACTTTTGGACCAATAGTATCCATCACCGAACGCGTAGATTGCTGCCAAACCAATGGCGATTTTGAGCTTGATCATGATCACCGTCGCCAGATCGGAGAACCATGGCCACCCTGAAATTTTGGAACAACAATGAGCAATTGAGATCTCGTCAAGTAGTATCTATGTTACTTACAGTAATATACATCGTTGTACCAGTAGGAATTGGCGGTCTGCAACCTGCCTTCGAACTTTTCCAGTTGGTTTGCATTCGTTGTGATATTGGATGCATCTCCGATCTTCGCGGAAATCAAAGTGAAGGTAATCAATGCAGCAAACAACTTTCCGTAGGTGGTCATCTCGGGCTAGATAATGTTGAACTGAAGCATCGGACGATTCGCCGCTAGTAGCACGTTGAACTACAATCCCATTTTTCTTCCTCTTCCCGCTACGTGCTAATCAACGGCGCAAATAAACAATCCTCTTCGTCACTATCGTAATCCATGGGTCGAGTTTTTCAACACTCGACAAACTGTCCCGATTTCGTGAACGGTGGTATTACTTAATCGCAGCCAAGCGGAAACGGACTTTATCATCCAACCCCATATGTTTACGTCGTGATGTTATTTTCGTCTGAACAGTCTTAGGCAATGTACGGGCGGGCACCTCGGACATCCGACTATGACGACGACCTACGCGCGGACGCGCGCACCGATGGCGGTGGTGTACCGTTCAACAGCAATTAGCACTTCCGTTCTGTCGTAGCCGTTCACGGTAACACTTTCGTTTTCTTTGCATAACTCTGGACTTACCAGTTACCGGTAGATATGTAGGTAGCGTGCATATAGGAATGGCATCATTTTTTGTTGTTGATTGGTTGAATGGCGCACGGTCCAAGGATGCACCGGATGGGATATTAGCGTAGCCAATTAGAGGTTGTTGACTTGCATCATGTGTGGCACCGGTGGTACTTGGAATTGGGGCGGAAGGAAGCGTGATGTTCATCACTCATACGAAACTGTTGCTCCAAAATCTGCGTTTATTGGAATTGATTACGAGCGAGATTCAAATTTTGTTACGATGGTGAAATGTGGTTACATGAGCGGCTTATTCAGTATCCTACTGCGTTGTGAAATTGGTACATTTCCATAATCGATATAAATCCTCTATTGAATAAATTGTAGGGTGTTGCTTATTCGTATTGGGAAACTGGTCTTTTCTTCTGATGTTGTCCTTGGTGTACAAGTTTCATTTTTCTCCAACAGTTCGTAGGATAAAGGAGGTGTTTTGAAGTCTGGCTGTTTTGTAAAATATGGACAGTTTTAGCCATTGCTGTCGAAAGCATTCAAATAAAATTCAAAATGATGATAGTGGAACGATTCACCATGATTATCATTTGGATTTTTAGAAGGTAGTCCGTGACATTTACCTTAAATAATCGAAAAAGAACGGTTTTCCTTGACTGTCTTGTAGAACTGGTCTAGCCTCACAAGTTTTTCATTTACCATACATACTCTCAGGTTCAGCTTCTAAAATGAGCTGTATGTGGTTGAATTTAGATATGCCGGAATGACGTTTTCAGCACTACTCAGAACAATTTGTTTGCGTTGAAAATTAAATTATCCAGCATTTGAATGAGACAAACGACTGGAAGGAATGTTCAACTGTTTTGGCTTTCTCAGTCTATAACAATTGAGGTTTTAAATTTAGAATAATTTATTGATTTTTTGATTCTATACGAAAGAGCACCTTTTTCTAAGCCACTATGATTTTTTTCAGATTTTTAGAACTTTATTTTGATACCTAAAATCCATAACAAAGATATTTTTTGAAATCACCTTTTGACAGCTGGTCAACTGTTTGACAGCTCCGCCCAGTACAAAATGCGACGAGGGGTGATACGACAAATCGCTCCCATACAAACTTCAAACTGATTTTTAAATAGTTTCCCGAGCACCAAAATTCATGAAAATTTGGATTTCGGCTCAGTTGCATGCAGATTCAGAATATGATATTATCTCAGCACTGCTAAAGAAGCCAATTGATACGGTTAGTTTGGCAAAGCGTTTTGGTCCTGTGTATTGAAACCTTTTTCAAGGGACAAGCAGTCAACCGTCTGTTGGTGGATGCGAATTGAGAAGTGGAGCTTCTTGTAATGCGATTCAACATTAAACAGATAACTCATTTTAATATTTTTAGGGATTACTTGCACTGCACATTATAGGGTCAAGTGGGGCAAAATGCCATTTTTCAAACTTTCATCGTTTTCAATGATAATTAGCCTCATTTGTTAGGCTTTCAAAGTGGCAACAGCAACTAGACAATATTTGCTCTATACTTCAGCAAAAATATTCACTAAATTATTGCATTTTAATCGATTTTTAGCGATTTTAAAAACTGATTCGTAAAACGGAAGTGGTGCAAAAAGACCATCTGCCATGGGGTAAGATGCCACTTCATGAAAACATTCAAAAATTACGTCCATAAGTTTTCGGGCATTTCCGACTCCTTTTCTTCCCTCTGTCCCGCTTTTTTCGTATATTCAATAAATGGAGTGTTACCCCCTTCCCCGCAAAACGATGATCGTAATATTTGAATGACCCCCAACATGGAAAGCGTAGACATCAACAACCATGCGTCTCCATACGTGCCTCAATCTCGTTGGAAACACTTGGCTGGTAATAAAATCACCAGAAAACCTTAATTGCAAGCACGAAAAACCGGAAGTTGCCGATTTTCATTGGGAAATCAAAAGATTTTTCGTGGGTTTGGTGGCCTAGCTTCTAGAAGAATGTTTGATGCAAACATATCTTGACACCATTCACCTATAGTAATGATCAAGTTCCATTCATGAATGATTTTATGAGTTGGGCCATTTTACTCCATCTTGGCATTTTGGGCTTTGTTCCCCTACACATCACAGTGAGCGGCATTCATCTATCTTACATTACCAAATCGGTCTTCTCACCTCACAGGTAACATTATTATCACAAGTCACTGGGGTTCCAAGATAAACAAAACGTCCACAACATCAAGATTTTCACCATCTTTGTGGTGTTAATCGTAAGTCCATTCCTCGCAGTCTCCCTCTTAAAAGGTATGAACGATTCTTCCTAGGCTCGACGGTCGATCTCGATGATGTCGATATCGTCCGCGAATCCGAGGAGCATATGCGACCGCGTCACAATGATTCCGCTTCTTTGCACAACAGCTCTCCTTGTCGCTCCTTCCAGTGCTATTTTGAGCAATAAGTTTGAAAGAGCATTGTTCTGCTTCACGAACGATAACCAAATTTCATCCGCCAAGCGTCCCAAGTAACAATTATACTTTTGTGGTAATCCTGAAGTAATTTCTAAGATTGAATAATAAAACTTAGCAATAAAGCTCTTTGTTCTGCAAATCCGAGATAAAAAAGGTATAAACTATCCATAAGACTAATCTGGCCCACTCTTCTGGAGATCTTCAAGACTGGTTTTGAAGACTGCTTTGAAACTAGTTGTATTTATGTACTAACACTGATGATTGGTTATAAGAACTTCATAAAACTTTAACAAGAATAGCTTGAAGCATGTTGATCTTTTAGCTGTCTTTCTCAAAAATGCTAATAGTGCATGATAAATGAAATCTTTTACCTCAGCATTATGCAGGTGCGAACTAGTTTTGTTTCATGGATGAAATGTTAATTGAACTGCGAATTAATTTTCATCAAATTGAAATGGCTAATGCATCAAAATTGCCTGACAGATCATTGATGACAGGGAATCAAAATTTTCCGTGCCATACCCACTTTGTCGTTGATATGCCACCCAAAACATACGAAAATAACAAAGCGCCTCGAAAATAATATCATTCATTAATATACGAAGACATAAATTTCCTGTAAAAACAAAAGGCTACGCCACTTTTTCAATTCTTTCTAAACATGGCTGCCGTTCCAAGCGAACAAAACTCATGCAGCCGCCATCAATTGTTATTACCTTTAATCTAAACCACCTCAAAACAATGATGGAACCAAGTCACCTTGCATGAAATCTACAGCATTTATTGAAGATTGTTTTTACTAGTGATGATCTTAAGACAGATTTGTTCGTCTTAAATGAAACTTATTCATTTTATTCAAGAGTAACAGCCTTTGGCAATTGTTTGTTTACCTTTTTGGAGCTAGAAAGTTGTTTCTGTACATTTTGCTTCAGGAAGTGCCAATTCTATTATAGTTTCGTCTATTTAATAAGTGCATTTCTAAAACTTACTAGTATTACACTATTTAGCATAAGCACGAGAAGAGTCACAGTAAGTACCCATTTCAATTTCGATTCAAGCTGCTGTGGCCTGTGTGAGTAACTGGCTGAAGGTTGGACGACCTCAGCAAGCTACTCGCATTTTTGATTGGCTATAAAATAAATATTTCGTCGATATGATTACTTTTGAGCACCAAAACGGCAAAATTAACAGTGAGCAAAAATAAATAAGATTTAATTATTCCGCTTAGTTCTTATTCCAGACTAGTGGCTCTAGCTCAAGAATTTAAAGCTTTAAGAAGTTTTTAAAGGAGAATAACTCAGATGAATTGTACTTGAACAAACGAAGCATAAACTTTTAATAAAGTTTGTTGATGTTATGTGTTGAAAATAACTTCAAATACGTCTTAAAACTTATAATAAGATCAAATGCCTTAGGGAATCAAGTTGTTTTATGCGGAGTTTTCAAAATTAACTTGAAGAAAACTTAAAAACCGCATACGAACGGAGATTATTTTCTCTTGATAAAAACAACTATAAATGTTTCATGAATTCTTCATGCTATGATAAAGCTTCCATAAAAATAAACAAATCTAAAAGGAATTTAAATTGTTATTTGGGGTCATACGAATCAGTCCAATCAGCTTCGCCGGAAAGCCATGTTCGATCATAACTGCCATAACTCGTTTCTCTTCACTAAATCGTACGCCGCCTTGTAATCAATAGCAAGTTGCATTTCCGAAATTTATCGAAAATCTGCCGCAAGGTGAACATTTGTTTGTCTCTCACGAAAACCCATCCGTTATTCGCCGTCGAAGGACTTTTCAATCACCCTTAACCTTTTGAACAGAATAGCTCACGAAATTGTGTACGCTGTGTTGAGGAAGTTTTATTCCTTTGTAGTACGCGCACTGCAGTCGATGCCCTTTCTTGTATAGAGGGCATCTAAGGCCAACTTCAACTACCGTGCTTGAGAAGCTCGGCCGGGAGTTCGTCCATTTCAGCAGCCTTGTTGTCCTTCAGCCCTCTAATGGCTGTCTTGACCTCGTCTAGCGTTGGAGGTTCCACGACCTGTCCGTCGTCGTCGATTTGAAGTCTGTCTATCGCTCTTCCATTCTCAGGTATCGTTGGACACCTCGAAGTGCTCTCTCCACCTGGCAGCAATGAGAGTCTAATAAAGAGTCTAATAAAGACACCATTCACGGTTTTGTAAAACCTCCGCATATCATTCTGTTCCATACTCTTTTACGCCAGAGCATTCCCATTTTCCTCATGCTCTTTTCTTCTTGCGGTGGATTCGTTTTTCGACTATTTTTGCTTCCCGATATCGCCTCCAGTTCTGCAGGCTCCCCAACGGGTTCTGGCAACATTCTTCTCGTCCGTTGTCCTCTGCATTGGCGTAGCTAGAGGGGAGGCCTGGGGGGATCAACCTTGTGGAATTCAAGAATTATGAAGAAAAAGATTCTAGTAGAATTTGCAATGGAATTGCTCTGCAGAAGTTTTTGAAGCCCTAGAGAAAATAGATGTCCCGCAATAAGAAAGAGCCCATATAATTGAACGTAAACACGAGTGTATTCGTTAAAACCATGCTGAAGGTGATTTCTTGTCGCTCATTATGATTTTCCTTGACTTTCTTGGACATCGAGTATTGTCGCGTCTATCTAACAATGCACAAATTCAAATGGTCATTGAGAAAATTGAAATGTCTTTAAAAGTTCTCATTAAACTTCAACCAGGCGTTACCCAACTAACACACCAAAATTTTTGAAATGCTTCCAGCACGCAAAAAATCAGCAAAAGAAATTGCTGAATTTTAGCAACATTTTTGCTAAATTTCAGCACAAAGTTGCTGATCAACTGTCAAAATTGCTGGATTGTTCAGCAAGTTGAAAAATAATTGCTGATACTCAGTAATTTGTATTGCTGAATGCAATCAGCACAAAGTTTGCTGATTACCAGCAAAAATATTTGGCAGTGTAAGCTTCAGTCATTTGCTTTCTGTTGTGTAACAGTTGGATTGTAGCAGTCAACGCTGAATAGAAGGGAAGCTAGTCGGCTGCTAAGCAAGCACCATACAACTACCAAACTCGGTTTTCTGATATCAATCACGTGTTTCTGGGGCTGCCTTTACTGCACTATATCCCAACTTCGGGAGATCTCCCGGAAGATGTGAAAACTTGAACAAATCGAATAGGAGTCCCCACTAACAAAACAGCTGCTACTATACAGTACAATTCGTAATACTGACAAATCCACCAACCAGCAGCGCTTTGTAGGCCGTTATGCGATATCATGACAACTAGAAGCTGCAATAAAGAAACTGTTGATATACCAACACGGCTTGGGGATGTAAACATTAATGTCAAAACAAACTTTAAGCGGGATACATAGCTACTACATGAATACTTTACAGCTATCCATCCCTGTGTTGTGAACTTATTTGGGTTCCTTTCATTGCACTTTAACTCCGAAAGATTTGCCAGAAAATGTGCAAATCGAATAAGAGTCCCAACCAATAAAACAGCTGCTTTTATACAGTACATTTTGTAATGTTGCCAAATACACCAAATAGCAGCGCTTCGTAGCTGTTTAAAGAACATTTTTTCAGCTAGAAGCTGTGACGAAGAACCTGTTGGCGCAACCACACAGATTGTTCGATGTAAACATTATGGCGTTTGACGTTTCACAAGCTTTTACAGCAAGATGAAATTGGGTAAGGTTTCTTGTGGCAATTATAATGGCTTGTCTGGAATAAAACAAAACGGGCTATTTTCATCAGGACTAGCGGATACGGAGATCGGGAGTTCGATTCCAAGTAACGGCGGGTACTTTAATTATTCAATTTTAAACGCGACAGTTCCAGTTCCACATGTATTGCGTCACGGTATCCATAACCTAATTATATTTAATCGATTAATTTGGGGATGTCGTATAACTATTATTCAGCACCTGTGAAAAGGCTGAAAAAGCGCATTCTCAAGATGTTATTCAATTAGTGGTTACATAGGAGCCGAGAAAAGAGCTATGACTTGGTGGCATAGAAGCTGCTCGCACAGTATTCACATGTGGATTAAGTTCGCCAGATTCATTGGTATAGGGCTTGCATAGAAGCTTCCGTCCATATGTACAACACAGTAACTCAGCATCAAGCCGTATTAAGGACGCTTTGTTGACGTATACATTCACAATAAATGTTAATTGGGTATCCTAGTTTCGACATTACACCAAAAAAAAAAAGACAAGGGCGTAGCCGGCTATTCGATCAGGGGGGGGGGGGGGAGTGTAGGCGCGAGCAGCCTTAGCAAATTTATAGCAACTACCTTTTATAACTAAACGTATTATGATGAAATCGAAAATACAGGTCGGACTCGATTATCCGGAGACTCGATTATCCGGGATTCGATTATCCGGAATTTTAGACTCGATTATCCGGAGTATTTTTTATTGAGATTTTTTAAATATTTTAATGCAGAAATTCGAAATCGTTTAATACTATAATACTGTGCTGACCCGATTTTGGGAGGCTTTGTTTTTACAAGAAAAAGTGTTTTACATTCGGCATACCATTTTACAATCAATCTTAATATTAGTTGATATATGTTGGAGTCACATACAAATTACATAACAAACCAATCTCCCGTTATATTTGAAAAGGGCCAAACAAATAAAATTTCGTTTTAGCGAAAAACATTCTAAATTTGCGACTGTTTTACGGTATCCTTTGAAAACAAACGCCAATCCAGGAATTTCCCAAACAATGCCTGTAGAGATTCCTTCGGATATTACTGCTGGGATTCTTCTAGAATTTCCATGGAAAAATCCTACAGAGATTTTTTTAATGATGAATTCCCGGTACAGACTTCCAGCAGTTGGAAGCATTCAAATAAGATGAACTCCTCTTGGTATCATTTGGTATTCCTCCAATATGGAATCCTTCAGACCGCCTGGGATTTCTTCAGGAATTAAAGCTGCAGATTCTTCCTTACCTTCCTTTACCTACAATACCACCAGGGTTTCCTCTATAATTTTCCTAAGAATTATTCTTGCGATTCTTGGAAAAATTTCTTCAAGGGTGTTTCTAAAGTTTCCTCCAGAATTTTCTGTTGATGGAGCATAAGAAGTACTTTAGGGAGGAAGTCCCAAAAGTACTGCTGGAATTTCTCCAATGATTATACTAGGAGCTCATTTTCCTTGAATTTCTGCAGAAATTCGTGCTTGGATTTCTTCAGAGTTTCTTCCAGATATTCCTCAGGATATTTTTAAGAATTTCTCCAGGAACTCTCAGATACCCGAGCAGGAGAGAATAGGTGTAGAATATTGAACTGAGGTATGTAAAACCTAAAACAATAAATGGTGCGTATTCTATAATTCAATAATACCTCAATACCTTGTCTTGGTATATCTTATTCGTTCCTGCTCGAGTATAGACCTTCAGGATGTTGTCCATGGATTCCTCTGGGGATTTTTCAAGATATTTTTACAGAAATCTTCTATGAATTACAATAATTTCCGTAGTGATTCAGAAACTTCCTTCAAACTTCTCTAAGGATTCCTCCACCTCCTCCCAGTACTAACCTTGATATAAGAAAGCAATATCGTTGTATGTAATTGAATACAAAAAATGCATCTCGGTTCCGTAAAGCGTTGAACGCGATTGAGCCATGAATAAACGAACTAGATAAAAAAAAGGATTCCTCCAGCCTCCAGCGATTTTTCCGGGGGCAAACCAAGGAATTCGTTTAAAGATTTCTACAAGTTTTTCTATTAAGCGTGTTTTTGCGAAATTGACATCACCGCTCTCAGTACTACGTGTGTATCATAGACTTAACGCAGAAGCTCTTTCTGGGTTAGAATACTTTATACTATAAGCCGGAAAGGCAACGAAAACGGATCAACTCGTTGATCTGAAAGGGGAAATATTATTTGTGATGTTTATTTTTATTTGCCACTCAATTTTGATTTATGATACAAGCCGTCTACACCAGTTCCACTTCATATATCGTCTACTGTCTCCTGCTTCTCAAGACACAATTAAGTTTTTAAATTAAAAAAAATATATATATTAATTTTTTTATGTTATATGACAAAGAGCCATTTTCTGAGCCACTTATATTTTTTTCATTTAGAGTGTTTAGAACTTTATTTTGTTATCTAAAATCATTTTTTTAAATCACCTTTTGACAGCTGGGCAACTATTCGACAGATTCGCCCAGTACAAACTGCGACGAAAGGTGATTCAAATAATCGCTCCCATCAAACTTCAAATTGATTTTTAAATAGGTTCACGGGCACCAACATTCATGAAAATTTGAATTTTGGCTCTGTTTGCGTGCACATTCAGAATATCGAATTTTCTTAACATTGTTAAAGAAGCCAATTATTATAAGCTTCGAGAAGAGGCAACACAGTCACATATCATTCCAACAAAAAAAAAAAAAAAAATAGAAGATAAAATTGTTCCGCTATAAATAGCAAAAGTACATTTATAATAACTACAGCCCTATTCATTACATTTTTTTTTCTCATTCATCAAAACTGACAAAAATTAACATAAACCACACCGCTTCACCATTCCTGATAGAATCAGAACCTGTTTATGGAGTTTAAAATTTTGTCGATTTTGTCAGCCTAGAATACAATCAAGGTCCCGCTGTATACAATATTCTAAAGGAATACCTATAACTTACGTCACGCTTTACGAGGAGAGGGGGAATTCAACATAGTGCGATGACCAGTACAAAAACTTCAGGGGTCTCATTAAAGCAGTATGACTAGGAGGAAAGAAAAAAAAATGTGTTACGTAATTTATGGACGTCCCCTAATTCAAATTTCTGGCAACGTCACTGCTTCATACACATGAAATAACAAAAACAAATACTTTTCCATACGTTTTTAAATTAATTTTTTTTTTCGTGATTCGATTATCCGGAGAATTTGATTATCCGGAGTGAAATAAAAATCAACACTCCGGATAATCGAGTCCGACCTGTAATAACATTATATTCTCCAAGCATTACTTCACTCTTCAGCAGTCACGCTGTTGTATTTTGTACATTACGTTGAAAAAAAAACCTCCCATATTGCGGAGATTTCACCTGTTTAGACTCCTGCGCGAAAATTAGTTGCGTGGATTTTTCTTGCGTGGGCCCACAGATATTAAACCAGACCGCGTCTTGGTGAATATTTTACGCTGTGTTGTTAGGTACACATTTGGTGATAGTTTTGAATTGTAAACAAATATTTATAACGCACCTACGCTGAAAATGAGCCTAATCATTTATTTGCGTCAGAATCTATAAATCTTCACAACGGGCAATATTCTACATAAATCAGCGTGGTGCTGGTAGCGGTGGCCCTGGCCAATTTCTGAAAGGTAGAGGATGTGCATTGTTTCTTCTGGAGTTTATAATATTTTTTGTTAACATTTACAAAACTATCGAAACAAATCATAGCTGAACTCTCTTGGACATTACGAACTCTTTTTAGGACTACCCCAGAATTTTCTTCATGATTTCCTTCAAAATGTTCTCCAGTAGAACATAATGGAAACCCGTCCGAAGATGTCTATATAATGTATTTTATGACTAACTGGAGTTTTTCCATAAATTAATCATCCAATTTGTCTAAGCTTATTAGAAACTATCACTGAAGGAAACCCTCGAGGTTTCCTTGTAAGAATTTCTGAAGAATCCATGAAGAAATTCTTGAAGAATTATTTTCGGAGAACTCTCTAAATATGGAATTCTTGGAAAAACTCTGAAATTCACTTGAAGAAATCCCTGTACGAAAAGCTGTAATGCATTCAAAAAAAATATATATCTGGTGGATCTAAAAAGCTATTCCTAGAAGAACTCGTGGTGCATTTTCTATAAAAAAAAACTTCGGGAGAAAACCCTGGGGGAATCCCGAAAGAGTCTTCTCTGGGTGAATTCCTGAAAAAAAATCCCTGGAGATATGTTCGAAAGCGCTTTTAGCATGTAAGTACCGATACATCTAGGAATTGCATAAGGATGCATGCTGTACATCTTATAAAGGATTATTTTAGGTCATTATCGCATATCTGTACGGCTGAGGGACAATTTTCATCGCATATGATGTTATTTTCTGAACTTTTTGCGATGTATATGATAAAATCATATAAGAGTGCAAATTAGCTTATAGGGCACTGCATTGTTTTGAATTTGTATGGGATTTTGAAGTTTCTTGGCCTTGTTGTTTACAAAACTTCTGTAAGAGTGAAAGAGAAGGAGAGAATTTCGTGCAGTGCCCTATATCATGTATGACTACATCGTAGAAGACTCATTAAAATGTGCAAACTCGCATAAGCTAGAATTGCTAACGTTGGCATATTGCGATGTGTTTGTGATAACAATGAAAGAGGTGCTCTTGGAGTGCCAAAAAGCTACAAGAAAGTGAGCACTCAGTCATCATTATGGTGACAAAACAAGTTACAATGTCATCATTTTTGTTTTGTTAGCCTTAATTAACAATGGGTTGTGCTAGCAATAGAGAGGGGTTGTGATAACTGTGCGGCAAATCACGCTTCGTCATTTTGAGCTCCAGATAGCCTGCCGAACACGTACAACGCAGGGAAATCAAGTGCATTCCAAATTCCAACAAACATTGAGGTGAGTTGAATGTCATGACAATTAGCCAGTGTATTTCATAAGTAGTGTTTGGTGTTAAGTGTGAAGTGTGGCTCGATAATCCAAAGGTTATTAGTTTGATACTAAGGTGACAAGAATTGTTTTTTTTAAATATTATAACGTCGCATAAAATGCTATATTACATCGTAAAAGTGCACACCGTGCATCGCATAAGATATCGCTTCAAGTCATATAGCGTTATTATTTTTCCGTCAATGCACGTATAGCGTCTCCACTTTTGTACGCATCAGGCACTTTTACTGCATCTTATGTGATGTAACTTTACCGCATAAAAGTACGTATAACATGAACATAAACTTCATTATACGTGCAAATTGGTTGACTTACATGTTTGAAGTAAGTCACAGTGACTGTAAAAGAATAACAGGATATATTCCTAAAAGAATTGCACGAATTTCTAAAAAAAACTCTTTTGCACGAGCTGCAGGGGGTGTTTTTGAAGGAATTCATGAATGGATTCCTGAATAAATCTGTGGATGTGGATAAACTCTTTAAAGATTTCTCGGAGATAATTATTTCCTGATAATTTCCTGACTCCTGCATCACTCTAAAATTATTTTAAAGTATTCCAATACAAATTACTGGAGGAATTCTTCTAGAAATCCTTCATTTATTTATTAGTGTACTTGTAGATTAAGGGTTAACCCTCATTAAAACTCCACAATCGGTTACTTGATTGGCTGAACCACTTTTAGCACTAACTCAAATTCACTAACATTAATACGAATTCAAATTCAAACCTGAATTGAACACAAACAAAAAAACTTAACTTCAATTGAAAAAACTTAATTTTAATTCAAAAAATCTTCAGATAATTCTAAAACAAATATTGGGTGAATCCTTAGTAAAGATGATAAACGGATTTCTAAAATTTCTGACCGAGCTTCTAAAATTTTTTTGAAAAGATCCTGAGAGCAATTTCTGAAAGAATCACTACAGCAATTCCATTTTTTCAACATCGCCCTGGTAGGTGTAATTCGACGAGTAGAGCATAACAGCCGATTTTCACGAAATTCAGCCAATTTATCTGCGTTGTGTTGAAGGAATTCGTCTACCAAGGTTCCTTGTTAACAATAACGTGCACCGTGATCATAAGTACATAATAAGTAATAAGCAATAAGCCGACAGGTGGTGCTAGACGTAAGTGTACACGAGACAAATCTATCTTAAATGAGATGTTATATCACGAAGATAATCAGGAAGACAGTAAATTGTTTCATAGGTTTTATTTTCAATAAATAGTGTTTTTAATTATATCACAGAATAGGACAACAGTATTTGAAAATAGTATAATCAATTGAAAGGTTAACCGTAAGTGGGCCAGGATGGAATACTGAAACAAAAAAATGATATATTTTTTTTTTAGATATTCACCAATCAATCTGAATTGAATCTCACCTGTAGTAAACAGGACTCTGGCCATATCCACTCCATCCATCATAAATTGGAGGAACCTCCTCACTCTTCTCATTGAACACCGGCCATATGCCCATGAGCAGGAAAATCTTCAGAAACGCCAACATAAAATAAAATCCCACGTTGAACCACGCCAGTTGTGCTCCGAAAAACTGCTGCGGAAATCCTGTTTCAAAAGAAAATTCATCAACCGATGGTTCATGCGCAGAGATCCTACTCACCAATTTGATTGTACCAATCGCCTCGCGGTTCAACCACAGCTCTGGCTTCCGTTGTGCTTAAAGCGGTCGCATGGTCGTTTATTGCCGCCAACACAGAGTACTTGGTGCCTACCATAAGTAGGAAGGTCAATATAACAGCAACGCAAGTGCTTTCCATCTTCGAACCGTTGCCGTCGTCGTCCGGGTGCTTTGATGTCGGATCAAAAGTGAACTGAATCGGATCTGTCGCATTCAAGCCATATTCGGAAAAACTTTGCTGAAGGTGTTAATTAATGCCATAATCGATTACAATGAGCCCGGTGTAGAAGGAGGCAACAATGATCGGCACTGTTCGAACAGTTTGTCGGAAGCACCGGAAAGAGCATCATCTTACCATGAAGATACTAAGTTCGACTTTGTTCACTTTGGTATTGTTGGCAAGTACGAGCAAGTGCTTGGCACATACACCAGCCGCACACAAGACTGTGATCGTTCCGGGTGATGGAGTTTGTAAGTACCTAAGTAGGTAGCGCGTTCCGATATTTTTTTAATTCCATTCATTTTTGTTTTACAGTTCCCCTTTGGTGGTCTTCAGCCGCTTACATATGGGGATTTATTAAGCTTGGTTACATCTTTGCTGGATTGCTGGCGCTTTACGTCTACCGACATTGGGCGTATGATTCGGAGCCAGATTATGGAAATTATTAGTAAGTTGTCTGATGTTCGATCTAAGTAAAATAGTCATGCGTTTAATTTGGTATTTCAACTCTGATTTCAGCGGATATAAACAATATGATTCTTTGAAAGGTCGATCGGTTGATGTGAATGTTGATGAGAAAATAATGGGTTTCGGTTCAAAATTTAAGTGAATGTTGTGTTACGAAGTATTGGTAATGTTCATATCTTTATCTGATACCATTTGAGCTGTGATAATTATAGTACATACAAACCCTAGCTGTAGTTGTGAATGGAATTGAACAAAAGAAAGTCTTAACTGAAATTCGGAAGAAAAACTCAAAGGAAATTAAAACAGGTTGAGGAACAGTAAAAGTCTTCAATTCCACTGTAGTCTTGGCCCTTCATACAAATTTCGTAATTTTCTATGATATTCTCGCGGAGGATTTTAAAAGTTTTTTTTTCCAAGAACCCCTTCTGAAATTCCTAAATAACTGAGAGTCCTGAAGGAAGTCCTCCCGGTATTCCACCTGAGATTCCTTACAGAATTTTTCAAGGAATCATTTCTGGAATTCCTTCAGAAATCCTCTTAAGATTCTCACAGGTTTTTCTTTACGGGTTCGTTCCATTGCTTTTTCTGGTATTTTATAAAGATAGTCTTTTGAGATATGTGAGGTTTCTGAGATTCACTTAGGGAATCCTTCCGAGAATACTCCAAAAACTTTTTCCGGTATTCCTGCATGAACTTCATCCCAGATTCCTACAGAAACAGCTTCTGGAATTCTTTCAGGAACTGCTTCCGGGATTGCTTCCTTCCTTTCGGGATTCCTTCGAGAATTCCTACCGATATTTCTACGAGAACACCTTCCGGGATTCCGACAACAACCTCTTTCGAGATTCCAGGAACTTCTTTCGGAATTCCTTCGGATCTTCTTCCGGGAGCTCTTCTTCTAGGATTCCTCCTGGAACTTGTTTTGAGATTCTTTTCGTCTTCTTCCTCCTTATTCATAAACTCCTTCCTGGATTCCTGTGAAAATTGCTTCCCGAATTCCATTGGGATCTCCTACCAGAATGTCCTTCCGGGATCCCTCCGAGAACTCTTTCCGGGAATCACTCCAGGCTTCATTTGGGACTTCTTCTGGGACTTCTTTGGGGTCTCCTTCCGGGATTCTTACAAAAACTTCCGGAACCCTTCCAAGAACCTTCCAGGAGCTTCTTACGGAATTGTTTCAAAAACCACTTTCAGATATTCTTTTCAGGAACTTCATCCAGGATTCTTCTACGGACACTTTTCTGAATTCCCCAAGGAGTTTCTTCTGGGGTTCTAGCAATTCCTCCAGAAGTCTGCAATTCTTCCAGATGTTCCGTTGTACATTCAGGAATTGATTACGAAATTCCTCCTGGACTTTTGTGGCATTATTCATGATATTACTCAAGGAATTCCTTATAATCTTCCTACAGGAGTGGACTCCTCCAACATTTTTTTTTAGGAATTTCTCCATCAGTATTGTAAAAAACTCCCCCTGGAGTTGCTTCCGGGCGCTGGGAAGCTGGGAAGGTGAAATGGTTCTCGAGCTCAAGCGTGATAAAACCAGCAAGGGCGCGGCTACACATATTTGACGGAAAAGGTCCTTGGTGAGGTTGTCGAGTGAGAGCTGTCACCGCTGAAGCGACTCTAGAGCTTAGCTTAGCTTAGACTGACTGCACATATCTATGGTTGCTACTCCGTGATTGACTCGAACCAATGACAGTTGCACAATGAATCAACTGAATAATTGACTGGGAGTGGTCAACATTCTCACTGTGCACGCTTCAGAGGCTCTCTTTAACAGTACAATAACGGCGCCGGCCACGTCCTTGCAGTCAGGTTGGAAGAGTGAAGGAATGTTAATAGCAACCTTTGTTATGTGAAAGTTGGCGTTTACCGCACGTCTCCACCAAAAGCTGCAGGAAGGAGTGATTGTTAGTAGGGCAGGTATCGTTGGGTCAGGATTCACTTCGATAAGTAATATGACCTTTTGGAGTTGCAGTATGCCGTGCAAACTGCAGTGATGTTGTTCGCTTCACGCGGAAAGCAAACAACCAACCACCCTCGTCAGGTGATTGCTCGGTATTGACTACAAATGAAGCAACAAAGTGCTATTGTTCGCATCACGCGGAAAGCAAACAATCGACCACCCACGTCAGGTGATCGTTTAATATTTACTATTAAAGACTCGACAACACATACAAACTTAAGCGCTATTGCTCACTCCGCGCGGAAAGTAAACAATCAGCCACCCGCGTCAGGTGGACACTCAAGATTTACAACAAAAGACGTGTCAAAACATGCAATCTGATGCGCTATTGCTCGCTTCACGCGGAAAGCAAACAATTGACCACCCACGTAAGGTGATCGCTCAATATTTATTCATAAAAATACTTGCAACAAATATACATGGACAGATACCTAAGAAAAATAGTATGTCGTTAAGAGATTGCACAAAAGAAATGAAATGCAATAAAAAGAAGAGATAGTTTGTAAAATGCCATCTCGAACAGTGACAAAATGGAACAAAAATCCAAGTCGACACTCATGGTGACGAACTATACAAAGTCAATGAAAAAATATTTGAAAAGAGGATATTACAAATATATGGTATAAAATTGTATTAATATATAAATTGATGTAGAATCCATAGAAAGAGAATAACAAGGAACAAACTCACCGGATAATCGCCTGCCATCAATCGAACCAAAAATGCGAAACGAAAAAAAAATCGGAGCACCGAAGGCAACGCGCGCGCGAATCCGGCCTCCAGTTGCCGAGCCGTCGCTACACACACTGACTGAAGCCGGGTCTTCTTCCTCTGCCATCAACCGTACCAAAAAGCGCAAAAAGCAAATGGAAAAAAACTAAATCGGAGCACCGAAGGCAACGCGCGCGCAAATCTGGCCTCCAGCTGCTGAGCCGTCACTACACACACTGACTGAAGCCGGGTCTTCTTCCTCTGCCATCAATCGGATCAAAAAGCGCAAAAAGCAAATGGAAAAAAAACTAAATCGGAGCACCGAAGGCAACGCGCGCGCAAATCTGGCCTCCAGCTTCCGAGCCGTCACTACACACACTGACTGAAGCCGGGTCTTCTTCCTCTGCCATCAACCGTACCAAAAAGCGCAAAAAGCAAATGGAAAAAAACTAAATCGGAGCACCGAAGGCAACGCGCGCGCAAATCTGGCCTCCAGCTGCTGAGCCGTCACTACACACACTCTCACCGCTGAAGCGACTCTAGAAATCAAAAACCTGAACGCGGAAGAGCTTATCACGGCACTGCGGCAGCAGTGTAGGTGGCCATCGATATCATACGGCTATGGAGAGACCCAGCCGGGTTACATGTTTTATTATTCTTCATTCCCTTTTCTAATTTACTGCTCTTTTGTCCATTAGGGCACTGCGTGAGCGATTCCAATTGGCACTTACACTTTGTACAGCGCCTAAGTGTATTCTATTCTTATTCTACTATATCGAACTGGTTGCCTTTGCGCTGCTGTCACTTTTCTACCCTGTCCATGGTAAAATGATGAGCACGAGGATGTTGATGTGTGGCTCTTGTTCCTTTTCCAGACTGATTGGGGGTCCATAATGAGTTAACCGATATCCAAGTTTCCGCATCCGTTGGAGCATATGCTCAGAAGATGGTCAGGTTCAGCCGCTCTCGGGGGGAAGAGCAACTGACGAAAAATTGCAAGTGCCGGGGCTGGGATCGAACCCATGACCATTCACTTATGAAGTGAACGTGTAGCCACTACACACTGGCGTAGCCACGGGGGGGGTTTAGGGTTTAAACCCCCCCCCGAGCCAAAATTTGTGGAAGAAATTTTCAGTATAAAGCGCATTCAGACGAAAAATTTTTTCGGCTGCGCCGCTATTTTTAAACCATGAATACAATTACTCCTTACTGTTTACAAAAAGTTTGTGTCGAATCAAAAAAGGTATTATTGACCGTTAAAAACCCCTCCCAGAGACAATTTCTGGCTACGCCACTGCCACTACACTACGAGCCCCGGCAGGGACACATGTTGTCTTTAATGTTTTTCCTTATCAGTCCATCGGGAATCCATTGGTACCACCGTGGTTGCCATAAATTATTCGTTTTTTTTTTTAGTGCATGTGCTCAGATAAGCGTCAGTGTCAAGTCAATCGACGATTTGTGTCGGCTGACGAAAAGCTTTATGGTAAAGCGCCTGGCAATTGAACCGATGACTATCCGCATACAAAGCGGTTGTGTGGGCCTTGCGACCACAAGGTCCCTTTAAGGTAAATCGTTCTCGTCCATGATTTTTTATAGCTCTGTATGAAGGATACGATCATACGCCGGCTTGAAGGCGATGAACATGATTGTTGAGACCTGATATTCATTATACCTGAGCTGCTGTGGGTAGCATAATTGTCCCATGTTCTATGGGAACCCCTATGGTACAGTATGCGGCAGGAAAAAATGCGAAAGTGTTTTTCGACTTCAAGCCTCATTTTCATCCATTTGACCTTAACCAATTTATGTTTCAACGTTTCTAATTTTCTGAAAAGTTTTTGAAAAAAAATCCCATTTTGGTGCCTGAAGCTGTAGACAGTCAGAATTTTCAAACCATTCAAATGTACGCGACCTGTGTAAATTTCATATGTGATGAAACAACAATTTTAATTTCTCTATAATACCATAAAATATATCGACAATGATTTTTCATAAGGGCCTAACTGACTTGATCGATTTCTCTTCGTCGACTCTCTCTTTCACTAATAACTTGATCAAAACGAACAAAATCATTATTCTTTTTGTTTCTATAGCAAGATGTAGTCATCTCCTTCGCATTTCAATCAAATAAATTTGGGAAAACTCAATACACATTCTGTAATAACACAAAGAGAGGATCGATGAAGAGAACTCGAAAATGTCAGTTAGGCCCTAATGAAGAATCAGTGTCGATATGTGCTTATTTTATCTGGTATGTGAAACTACATGGCTCTGAATTAGCATGGCCCGTTTGCATTAAAGCTATTTTTTTTACTATTTTAGCCATTTTCTCTTATGACCATTGGGCGTGCAGTTTTTCGATACCAACTTTTAAGGCTTGCATTATCACATGTTAAAACCTAATATTTTCCTTTTTATTTTAAAGTACTAGAATATAGAAATTGACTGATACACTGTCTTGAAAAAATAGTCAAATATATCCCACATTTAATGTGTGATAGCGCCTTGAACTTTTCGCTTTTTTTCCTGCCGCACCCGGTACAAGGATGCTGCACACGGCAGTGAAGATCTGCACCGTTGACGATCGAGTTTCGGATCAAGATACAGAAAAAAAGGAAGTGGATTTAAACCTATTGCCGAATGGTTGACTTGTTCCGAGTAGAAGAAAAAATCAAAACAATATCATCATTAGATATCACTCAGTGAAGTACTCAATATCATAGCTATTGGTTTCTTTGACATAAGAGATAAAAGATTAAAAAATAGTATGGGGAAGAACATAATAATAACTTATTTAGATATTATAAGATCAAATTAATATATGGGAAGATCTGGGTTGTAGAACATCAAATCAATATCAAAAAATGATCTGACAGATAGATTAGATTAAAAAAATCCAATAAATGGCCGCGTCCAGAATTGAACATATGACCTTGTGATTTAAGAGCAGTGACATTACCACTGCTCTACGACTCATATTTGAAAATAGGAGGTAACAAGAGCATCAAGTTCTACGTTTTTTCCAAAGTGTTTTCGGCTTATGGTTGTTGTGTTGGTTTGGTCGCGCCAAGTTGAAGATGAGTGTGTGAAAGAACTAATTTTGATCTTGAACAGTAATTTTCAGATCTTTCGATTTCTTAATGATGCAGATGGAATTGCGAAGAGCTAATTTTGATCTTAAGTAGTAGGGTATATGTACCATTCCTTGGCCTATTTTGCAAGCCGCCTTGACAAATTTGACCTTAACTCATGAATTAATAGCACTAGAAATAATATGATGTCCCTTTTACACACTCTAGGCAATGTATGTTTCACCAATTGGAAGTAAACTAACGTAAATATTCTAGGATTTACTTAATTAAGTTGAAAAGATTCGATGCGATGGTATGCAACGTTGGTCTATGGTACGAAAATTGGCCTATTAGTGGATACAACGTTGGCCTATTGCTTTCCATGCACTAGAACCACTTATTATCTCATTTTTTCAATATTTCTGCTGAAGTATTATCTCTGTTTGTTCACCAATCTTACTTGTAAATTACATTTTCAAAAAAAAACTGTAAATAAATTACTTAAACTAAAGTTCTTCCTTAATTTATTAACGAAAACAATGCAACCCTATTATTGTGTTATATTTTTACAGTCACCGTGCACAAAATCTTTCTTCCTGTTCGTTCTTTCTGGTTCTTACGCAAGCAATGTTGTTGACGTCATTTTATCGGTGTTGTTGACGTCACTTTACTGATGGGCCAAGATTTGGGTACATATTGAAAAAAATGTCCTCAATATTCGGCCCACATTCAATTTGTAAAATATTTATTATTCGTTGAAAACAAATATACAAGTTCAGAATAGCGTCTTTGACCGTCGCATCAAATGTTCATTTATTGAAAAGTCAGTTCGAAATGTTCCAGAATCTTGTCATTTATGATCATGTGTATAGACTACCCACTAAGCCGAAGAATCATGGCGTCTACAAAAGCTAAACAAAGTGACATTTTCATTAAATTTTATTGCTCCAAAGTGCTAAAATTGAAACGAAATGTTACAGTTGTTTGCCGCATAGCTTTTCCGATATCCAGTTATGCGTGTTTGCTTGAGTTTTTGGTTAACGCTGAGATAGGCCGAACGAGGGGACTAAGCCAACGAAGCATCCCGATACCCTATTTTCCAATGATTAATGTTTTGTTGCAGAATATTAATACAGTTTCCACTGAAGCGACAGCATGAAAAATAAAAATGAATTAAAGCTCAATTGAGAATTGCATATTTTCTTATGCATGATTTCATATTTTATGCCTATGCTACAAATTGTTAACAAAGTGATCCAAATTTCAAAAACGACATGTGTAGACATGGTGACATGGTTTGGTTACAGGTATCAGGTATCAGAAGGCCGGCTCCAGAGGCACGTTATCCTCCATTTGGGACATTTGTGCCATCGCCAAAATAACAGCCTATTTCATCATCTACCTGAGGGAAAAGGAAGGAAAAAGGATTTGGATGGGGATAGGGGCAGGTAGGGAAATAGGAAAAATACCCTGGAAGAGGGTACTAACGCACAAGCGTACCACAATGGGTTCAAACAGCGCCCTGAAAAGGGCACTGTAATAACGCATAAAGCGAAAGAGAGCCTATAGCTCTTTACCACAGCGGGTTAAGAACAACAGAATATCCTGAAGATTCAGGTTTCTGAAGTCAGTTTCACTTAATAAGTGTTTACCGAATACTCGGAAACGCAGTTGCGCGAAAACTGGACAGTTACATATCAAATGATACGAAGTTCCATAATCGGATTCACAGCTATCACAGGCAAATGAATCAGCTTGCTGAATATTCGCCATGTGATAGCTGAGTCGGCAGTGGCCAGTCAATGCTTTGACCAGCATGCTGCAATTCTGCTTAGACAGATTAGTTAGATACTTCGCCACCCGTAGAGATGGCTCAGCACTATACAATTTGGTTTGACGACATGACTCCAAACTATTCCAATATTGTCTGTGTTGAGTGACAGCCCAGGTGTGAATCTGAAGCTTAATCCAACACTTCGATATCGGAATAGCTGGCTCAGGGCCAATGAAGTCATGTGATGCTCCAGTGCGAGCTAACTCATTAGCCTATTCATTTCCAGCGATATAAGAATGGCCAGGTACTCATACAAGGTGAACAGCGTTTGCTGAATTCAGCTCCTCGATTTGAGTTCGACAAGCGATAACTATCTTCGACCTGGAGTTGGCCGAAGCAAGTGCTTTAATAGCAGCCTGGCTATCTGAACAGAAGTATATTACTTTGCCCATTACGTGCTGCTGAAGTGCTGATTGCACTCCGCACATAAGAGCAAAGATTTCGGCCTGAAAAACGGTACAGTGTCTACCAAGTGAATAAGACTGATACAGCCTTAGCTCACGAGAATAAACACCAGCACCTGCTCGACCTTCGAGAAGGGAGCCATCAGTGTAACATACGATGCCGTCTGAAATACTTCTTTCCAGATAACCAGATGTCCACTCTTCTCGGGAAGGGAATTTCGTGGAAAATGTCCTATATGGAAAATTGCAAGCAATTGTAAGATCACTTGGAGCAAGGACAATTTTGTCCCAATTCACCAAAAGTGGAAACAACGAGGTGTGTGTTGAACTGCGGTTCACAGGAGTTTCCTCTAGTAGACCGAGTACCCGTAACCGGTAAGTGCAAGAAAGGGCTTCTTGTTTGAGATGAATGTGTAGTGGGGCAACGTCAAAGAGAACTTCTAGCGCTGCCGTAGGAGTTGAAGAGAACGCTCCAGAAATCGCCATTAAGCACATCCTTTGGAGATGGCCTAATTTTGATTGGACCGTTCTCACTTCACCCTTTTGCCACCACACAAGACATCCATAAGCCAATATTGGCCGAACCACAGTTGTGTAAATCCATTTGATATACTTGGGTTTTAGACCCCAAGTTGTACCAAAAGTACGCCGGCATTGCCCGAAGGCCATACAAGCTTTCTTGATTCTGAACTCAATGTGAGGTGTCCAGGAAAGCTTGGAATCAAGAATGACTCCAACGTACTTTACCTGTTCAGTCACATCGATTTCAGAATCAAAGAGACGCATAGGTCGAACGCCATTACGGTTTCGCCTTTCCGTGAAAAGAACAATAGATGTTTTACTCGGATTAACCGAAAGGCCATATTGGCGACACCAACCCTCAACTACCTGAAGGGCGTTTTGCATCAGGTCGAAAAGGGTGCTGATGAACATACCAACTAACAATGTTAGGTAGTCGTCGGCAAAACCATAAGTAGGAAAACCGCTATTATTGAGTTGCCTCAATAGCGTATCTGCTACGAGATTCCACAAAAGCGGTGATAAGACTCCCCCTTGGGGGCATCCACAAACACTCAATTTCCTAATCCCTGCTAGACGCAATGTCGAGAAGAGATATCGGTTTTTGAGCATTTGGTGAATCCAATTGGAAATCATTGGAGATATACCATGACTCCGTGCGGCTTCCAATATGGCATCGAAAGGCACGTTGTCAAAGGCACCCTCGATATCTAAGAAAACACCCAAACAAGATTGCTTTTGAGCGAATGCTTTCTCGATATCGTAAACAACCTTGTGTAAAAGAGTCACAGTGGACTTACCAGATTGGTAGGCATGTTGGTTCACATGAAGAGGCACGTTGGCCAGATGAACATCACGGATATGATGATCCACAATGCGTTCTAAGCATTTCAGAAGAAAAGAGGTCAAACTGATAGGTCTGAAACTCTTTGCTTCTTCATACGACGCACGACCCACTTTCGGAATAAACTTTACAGTAATATCCCTCCAGGATTTGGGAATATACCCTGTAGCAAAACTGCAAACAAGTAGTTTTTTCAAAACATGTTTGAAATAATCAAATCCCTTCTGAAGCAAAATAGGATAAATCCCATCTGCCCCAGGAGATTTGAAAGGAGCAAAGCTATTAAGAGCCCACTCAATCGATTCTATAGTTACAATACTCCGAGCAGAAGCTAAAGAATCATAACTACAAGAAAAGACATCAGGATCATCCGAAGATGTAATATCCACACATCCAGGGAAGTGTGTGCTGAATAAGCATTCCAGAAATTCCTCATCAGAGGAAGTCAGATCGCCATTTGGCAAACGAAGTTCGTTCACCCGGAAATCCTTAGATTTCGCAAGGATTTTGTTTAACCGACTGACTTCACTCAAGCTGGAAACATTTGTACAAAGGTTTTTCCAGCCGGATCGTTCAGCAGACCGGAGAGCTTTCCTGTAGGCCTTGCGAGCCGACCTGAAAACCTCCGAACCAGCCGAACGTCGTCTGTTCCAACTCTTTCTACATTGTTTCCTGAGTTTCGCCAGATCAGAGTTCCACCAAGGGGTTCCTCTTGTGATCTTCACAGACCGTAGAGGGCATGCTTCTTCAAAAGCTTCCATGATGAAGGTCGTTGTAGTATCAACGGCATCATCTAAATCACTTGGAGTGTCAATGGATGGTGAATATCCATGAAATTTGGCTGCAACCAAATCAGTATAAAGATCCCAGTTTGTTGACCGAGGATTCCTGACACGCAATGTTTGCGAAGTAACATTTAAATGTTCAAAAAAGATATAGCGATGGTCAGATAAAGATTCTTCATCTGACACATGCCAATTGGTCAGCTCGTGACTAATTCTGCTAGAGCAAAGCGTTATATCTAACACTTCCTCTCTAGCAGATACCATGAAGGTTGGGCGGTTGCCTATGTTAAGTAATGTAAGATCTGTACTACTTAAGTACTCCATCAAACTGGAGCCTCTCAAGTTAATGTCTGAGCTGCCCCAGATGATATGGTGAGCATTAGCATCACTGCCAACAATTAGCGGAAGGCCTTTTGAAGTACAGTATGCGTTGACTTGTTTGAAAGCATCCGTAGGAGATGGTTCATCATGCGGTAAATAAACCGAACAATAGACGTATTTCCTGTTGAGGTTTCCAACAGATACATCAATTGTGATAGCACATACATCTCTGGTGGTTAGTTCAGAGATGAGTGTAGCAACTATTGCGTTGTTGACAAGCACACAGGCTCGAGGCATGACACGCGAGTTTGCCATTTCATGTTTACTGAAAGTGGCAAACACCGGGTTCACAAGGTTTCCTAAATAGAAATTTCCCTTACGAAAGTAAGGTTCTTGTACCAAGGCCACTTGGGCTGTACCATTTTGCATAAGTCTGCAAAGATTGATCGTTGCTGTTCTTTTATGCTGAAGATTGATCTGAGCTATCCTAACCGTAGCCACTACCCAAACTAGGTAAGATTAAACTCTTCGCAACAGCAGCACAACAAAGAACAGCAACAATAAAACCAAATCGGTATCGATTGGAAAACGCCAAAGGCGAGGATACACAGAATACACTGTGTAAATCGCATAATGCGAAACCATATAGGTGAAAATTTAAACTAATTAACAACATCTTCATAATCCCGCCCTTATTTAGCCTCAAGTGAGACTAAAGAAGGGCAGCTGATTGTCTCGGAGAAACACAAGGTCCACTGCACCATTGCTCCGGTTAGCGCAGTAAGGGCTACATACTGTGGAGGGCGCCCTGGTACTCCACAGGCTCCGTTAGCGGTTAGGTTTTTATTAGACCCCCCTAGCCATTCATTCCTAGGCACGGTAAGCATAAAGCCGCATCACACCATGAATTAGGGGTCACCTGTTGGTGGATTCTTACCACCGGAACAGGCGGTCCGTAGTGTTATTCTTAGCCAATTGAGACAATCGCTACCGACACTACACAGCTATCTAGGCTGATCGAGAAAAGAAGTTAATATTGATGATCAACTTCATACGGACAGCCTTTTTATTTTGTAGTGCTAGAATATAGAAATTGACTAATACACTGTCTTGAAAAAATAGTCAAATATATCCCATATTTAATGTGTGATAGTGCCTTGAACTTTTCGCATTTTTTCCTGCCGTACCCTGTACAAGTATGCTGCACACGGCAGTGAAGGTCTGCACCGTTGACGATCGAGTTTCGGATCAAGATACAGAAAAAAAGGGAGTGGATTTAAACCTATTGCCGAATGGTTGACTTGTTCCGAGTAGAAGAAAAAATCAAAACAATATCATCATTAGATATTACTCAGTGAAGTACTCAATATCATAGCTATTAGTTTGTTTGACATAAGAGATAACAGATCAAAAAATATGGAGAAGAACATAATAATAACTTATTTAGATATTATAAGATCAAATTAATATATGGGAAGATCTGGGTTGTAGAACATCAAATCAATATCAAAAAATGATCTGACAGATAGATTAGATTAAAAAAATCCAATAAATGGCCGCGTCCAGAATTGAACATATGACCTTGTGATTTAAGAGCAGTGACATTACCACTGCTCTACGACTCATATTTGAAAATAGGAGGTAACAAGAGCATCAAGTTCTACGTTTTTTCCAAAGTGTTTGCGGCTTATGGTATTGTTGTGTTGGTTTGGTCGCGCCAAGTTGAAGATGAGTGTGTGAAAGAACTAATTTTGATCTTGAACAGTAATTTTCAGATCTTTCGATTTCTTAATGATGCAGATGGAATTGCGAAGAGCTAATTTTGATCTTAAGTAGTATTTTCCAATGATTAATGTTTTGTTGCAGAATATTAATACAGTTTCCACTGAAGCGACAGCATGAAAAATAAAAATGAATTGCATATTTTCTTATGCGTGATTTCATATTTTATGCCTATGCTACAAATTGTTAACAAAGTGATCCAAATTTCAAAAACGACATGTGTAGACATGGTAACATGGTTTGGTTACAGACAAATCAATCAATCAATCAACATGTTTGATTTATTTGCGCCCAAAACAGGACGAATGTCTACCAATAGGAGGCAATCAATGAAGTACTAGATTGGAGAAATGAGCTTATTTTTTCTATGGTGAGAATGCATGCATTCAATCTTCAATGCATGAGAATCCATGAAATGATGCAAAAAGCGTGGCTATCATGATTCCTTGCTTAATTTAATGCTGTTTGAGCAAAACTTTGAGTAACTGTGTTATTGTTTTCTCCATTTCTTGCAACTTAAGCAACAAAGTTTTCAAACAGCAATAAACAGCATTACAAGGACAAGGAATCATAATATTCATTTATTGGATTCGTACCACAAACGCAAGCTCGATATCGAGATCCAGATCATGTTGTCATCGGACTCAAATGGAAAGCCTTTGCTGGATTACTCACAGTGAAATAAAAAAAAAAAACTGATGTTGAACTGGGCAAAGTAGTGGAATTAACTGCTAGCTCAGCTCTTGATGATGACCATTAAAGAATCTATCAGACTATTCAGTTTATATTTTTGTGCCTTTTATAATATTTTAGTATCGTGAAGAAAAGCAAATATCTAGTATTTGCGTTTTATTTTAATTGTCGCATCTATAAATTTGTTTAGGGGGTATCCACAAATGATGTAGCATATTAGGGGGAGGGGGAGCCTGGGATTGGTAATAGGTATGGTAAAATATGCTATGAGGGGATAGGGGGGAGTAAAAAATCGGTCAAGAAATGCTACGTCGTTTATGGCGCTCCCTTATTGAAAATGAAGACTTTTACCTCTTTTTTGTCCCAATGCTCGTTTGTAAAATTCGTGGTAGACATTAAGTGACATCTATTTATTACGTAACGCTAAATTTGACATTTTTGACCTCGGTGGTTGGTTTATTAGGATCTGGGAGCCATCCGTAATTCTTTTTTGTATGAAAACTCATAATTTGTATGGATCGTAACGCTAGGATGTATTCCCTGTTGGCCTGAAGCTTTACGTAATTTATTAATTACCTATCCCCTGAAGCGTTAGTAATTTGGAAACAGCACATTATGAAAATATACACGAAAGTTAAAAATAGTTTTCATGCGCAATTTTTGGAAATTTCAACATTTATACAGCGGGTTGCACAAGGCTTTCCGATGATCAAATTAAGTACTAATTTTGAAATCATACCACGATGAGATATTGAGCAGATATTTGGCAACTCTTTGAATATCTCACTCACATCATATTAGGATATGACATCAAAATTTGATCGTTTTGAGTTATGATTATGATATTCACGTACACCGGGGATTGGAGTCAAATGTTGAATGTGATATGGTAAAAATACTACTGTCCACGGTATGAATTCAATAAATAAGTACTTATATGTATTTACAAAGCATTTCTGCACAGACAACTTATTCGAACTAAGGAACGCTTTCAACAACGTTCCAAAAATCTTAGCTGTTTAGCACAATATCGGTTCTCGAATTCGTAGAACAAAGTTTCGCCATAAGCGATTTAAATCTATTTACATTCAAAACTGTTCAAATCAGTCTTGGCAACTCAGTCGCAGACGAGAAGGGACTGATTACACAGCTTTGAAGAATCGTTTTCGCTTATTTAAACTCTTTTTGCTCTTCTTTGGTCTCTCCGTTGTCGTAGTGGTAGGTATTTCCGTTACATCATCCAAGTCTTGATCAGCTTCGGTAGTCACTTCATTGTAGAAAGATTGATCCACCTGTTCTCCAAAGTTGCCATTGATATCTTGGAGTAAGTTGATTGGCTGAGTCAAAACGTTGAAAGATATTGAAGGCCCGTCCAGCGTACACTTTTCGTACTTTTCAGCACATTCCTCAAACGTGGTGGCGTTTTCGTTATCAATTGATCGGTATCTTCTGAAGATATCCATTCCGAATACCGACGTTCCGAACTTCAACCACGGATCGCGCCTTTCTCGTACTCCCACTTCACACACGAAGCGTTTCCTGCAATCGTTCGTGTGAACTCCCAAGAAACTGAATCCAATATCTGTCACCAGGTCGGTCCAGTACAGTTCCGATTCGAGATAGTCTGGCGAGCGTTTCGATCTGCCTGTGTACTCAACCGCGCTACGATCCCAAGGATGATGATGCTCGAAGCTTATCGGTGGTGCCGATTCACGGATGATGATCGGTGCACAACCTCCCGATTTCCTGCCAAAACCTCTGAAGAATGCCCAGATCACGAACAAGCCCAACAGAATGGACCCTTTGACGATTGCCAACACAAACACTGCTATGCCCCAACCCCATCCCCAGCCCCATCCGTATGGCCACCCTGTCGAAAACGAAACGATAATTAGAAATTGTTTGTCCAATTAACGACGATTTCGTCGAATAGCTCACATCTGGTTCCTTCAACAACTTGACGACTTTGCTCGCGATCCGTAGTCTGATCTATCCGAGGAGAACCCACTGCAGTATTAGCGATCACCGTGGTCAGCGCCACCAGTACCACCAACACTATCACCACCCCACTGTTCCCCATGCTGGTTTTGTCTTTAGTAGGTTATTACACTTGAACGAACTGTCCCACACTAAATCGACAGGAAATAAACATCGACCGTATTTATAGGCGGAAGTGGTGCACGGTTTGACCCACGACGCTAATTGAAGCTAATCAATGCCGGTGCTCCTGCAGTTGGACGTGTTATAAAACCGAATATTGTGCCCAAATTTTGCTTTTAGTTCAATTTTGGGATCTGGAGCGTCGACAATGATCGGAACCGGCCGTAACCTTTGGATCGAAACGAGGCTCGTCCTGGGCATTCTAGTGATGTGCTACGTGGTGGGCGTTGCATGCGCTTTCCAACGAAGCACGATAAGTGACTCATTTTCCGTCGCCTTGAAGGAAGAAAGTGGTCGGGCTTCAGCAGCTGTGGACGCTTATTATGGACAAATGTGTAAGTTCAGTGGTTTGGGTGAAGTGTTGAGGAGCATACGGATTGATTTGATTGTGTTTTAGGGTTTCGCACGTGGCAGGCTCCATTGATGATGGCACTCAAGTGGATAGCAACGTTCACTTTCCTGATGTTCACCTTTGGGACCACCGCAATTCAAGGCGCAGCGCATTACTACAAACACGAAAACGAACAATCGCATGTACCGACGGTAATCAATGGCTATGTGGAAAGTTATGGGTAAAACTGTGAACTCTTAATGGAGAAAACATTTGTACTAAAATTGTACTGTTTTATAGAACACCAGCGATCACATCGTTTTGGGGCTGAGTGAACTCGCCTACGCTTTGAAAATAAGACTGAGTAAATGGTTATATTAAGATTGTATATAGTGACTATATTTATTCGAATGGATGTGTAATAAAATTTATTTATTTTAATTCTGTAACAACTCATTAGTTTAAAGAAATCTTTCCCTTAGTGCAATTCAAGTGTTCGTCTAAATATTTCTTCCTCCTTTCAACTGCCCCAAAATCCTTCCTTTTTACTCCATAGTTCGACTAGCCACTAGCGAGTTCTACTCTTTGCATGATGATCATTGTCATCAGCTCTAATTCTAGTTTTAGTCAAGGCTCTACGACGACTGCACGCCGGCACACATTCAATTACAGTCTACGCAGTCTTGGTTACAGTTAGCGAGCAAATAAGAATTACGGTATTGTCTGCTGAAATCTTTGGCCGACATCTAACGTGACATCAACCGGTCATTGATAAGTTTGAATTTGACCACCAACCTGACATTGGCCTGACTTTTAACCGATATTCGCCCATTGTAATTCACAATAAAATGCGATAGAAATTCACCTTTTTTCATAAATAAAAATTTAGTACAAGTGTCTTCTGCAAAGTATTTTTGGGAAGTTTGCCGAACAAACTATTACCCTATTTGATCAATTTTTGGAGTTATGTATCATTTTTTTTTGGGATGACCCCTTAACATAGTTTTTCGTTATAATTTTTCTATGGATTTTTTTGGAATTTTCGTGTTTTATATAAAGTTGTTCTTTGTGATGAAATGCACCTCCTTCTGATTTACCATTTTTACAAGTGGAGTAGAGCTAGCATCTGTTGGGGTCTCCAGTTAGTCTAGTGGTTAGGGCTATGGATCGCCAATCCGGAGACAGCGGTTTCGATTCCCGGAAAATTTTCTCGAATCTCTGGGCATAGTGTATCATTGTACTTGCCACACTATGTACAAATTCATGCAATGGCAGGCAAGTCCTTCAATTAATGACTGTGGAAGTGCTCTAAGAATAAGTTTAAGAGAGGCAGGCCAAGTACCACTTCGGACGTTGAGCCATAAAGAAGAAGAAGAAAAGCTAGCATCTCAATGAAAAAAATAAAAAAAAATCTTGGTGGAGACCTTGGAGAAATCCCTGGATGGAACCGTTCAGAGATTATTGTTGGAATAATTTATGCAGTTTCTGCTGAAAATCCTACAGCAAATGCTGCTGTGATTCCTATAGATATTTTGGGATATTTGGGCCTAACTGACATTTTCGAGTTCTCTTCATCGATCCTCTCCTTGTGTTATCACAGAATGTGTATTGAGTTTTCCAAAGATTTTTTGGTTGAAATGCGAAGAAGACGACTGCATGTTGCTATAGAAACAAAAAGAATAATGATTTTGTTTGTTTTGATCAAGTTATTTGCGAAAAAGAGAGTCGACGAAGAGAAATCAATCAAATCAGTTAGGCCCTTATGAAAAATCATTGTCGATTTCTTCAAAATTTTCAGCTTGCATTCAAGAAGGGTTCCACAAAATTTTTCTTTAGAATTTTCTCAGTTATTTCTGCTGGAAATCCACTACAGATTTCTTCAGGAAATCATGCTGAAATTGCTCCAGGAACACTGCTAGGATTTATTCAGGATTTTCGGGTGAAATATACCAGGAATTATTGCTGATTCCTCAGGCAATTGCTGCTGGGAATCCTTCAGGAATACTTTGAGGATTCATAAGAGCAATCATTGAAGAAACCCCAGCTTGAGTTGCTTAATAAATCTCAGCAAGAAATCCTGAAGATAAATAAATAGGAATATCTCAAGGAATCCAAGCTGGAATTTCTACTGGTATTCCAAAAGAAATTCCTATAGAAATTCTTAAAGAATTGAAGCGGACCTGGTGTGGTGGTTAGAACACAAGACCATCACGCCGAGGACCTGGGACCGAATACCATTCCCGACATTCTCACAAATTGTGAGTTCTTCCTTCGGAAGGGAAGTAAAATGGGGGTTGAAGGGGGTTAACAATCTCGTAAATAAAGACAAAAAAAAAAAGAATTCTCCGCAGAAAGCACTAGAGAAATTTCTATAGAAATCCTTGGAGTAATTACAGGAAGAAATTGTATAGGAATCCTTGGAGAACCCTTAGCAAGAATTTCGAGAGAAATCCCATGGAGGAATTCCAAGAGAATTTCACCAAATATTTATTCACAGATTCCTCCAAGTGTTCATCGTGGAATTTCTTCGCGGATGACTCCAAGAGTTTCTACAAGAATACCTCTACGGAATCCTCTGGGAATGCCCACTGGGATGCCCCGCAGATATTTATTCTGTGGCATCTGTAGCGACTGCACTTGACACTGAAGAAGTCTGTAAGTCACAGACGAAATAGGCCTATCTGTCCGAAGATAAGCACAGTAGTAGAATTAAAAGGAATTTGCTCGTCCTTTCTAGTTTTTCTTTAAAAGAGTTATTCATTTTTTATTTTCTTTTGCAAAAGTAAAGTATTAGTGAAGTGTTTTTAAATTAAACTAGAGTCTGAAGTAGAAATTGTTGCTGGGATTCCTCCAATTATTCTTGATGGGATTCATCTAGCACTTCCAGCTGTAACTTCTTCAGAGTTTCGGGTCATTCGGCCGAATGCCGTTTGGGCACAAAAGGAATGATAAACTTGAGTGATCATGCCACTGTTTCTTTTATCAGTATCAGTTATCGAATAACAGCCGGCCCGTTACGTGGGTAGATCACCTTAGAATGGTGCGTTGCGGCGTAAGATCTACCACCATATCAAATTTCGATCTTGCTTATGTTTTCATGCCAAAAGTGGCCGATTAGTGGTGAGCAGACATTCCAGGATCGAGATTTGATGTGCTTTTTTTTTTTTAATATTTTGTTGCTAATCCACATTTTATTTCAGGAGTAATCAGGTAAATGTTTTGTTTATAAATGCTTATTAATCATGATTATGATTGTTTTTCAAACAAATGTATAACAAAACATACACAACACACACTGACATACATTACATATACAAATATATCTCATCATATATTGGGAAAGGGAGGGACCATCAGGGCACCCGATTGAAACGATTTGGATAGGAGCTTGGAACTGCCTCCTCCTTGTTGTTAACATTTCGTGGATTGAGGGCGGGCTCTTCGACCCCATCTATTGGGAGTATTCTGTCAATCGAGGGCTTGATTTTGCAGTTGTTCGTGAGAACTTTCTTCTGGAAGGAGATTCTTTTCCCCTGACGCGGGTTTCGCGCAAGTGTCTCTGCTTGCGGGTCCGCACAATCCTTTTTGGCCCTTCATACAGGAGAATGACTGACCACTAACAGCAGCACAATCTTGATCAAATCGCTTTTCAGATTATTCCAGTGCTATAGGCAGCTGCCTTGCTACAATAGATGGTAGAACAATATCATCATATCATCATCATCAGTTATCGAATAACAGCCTATGATGCAAAGAAGGAAAAACTTCTGACAAAAATATTCTCTAACTGTTCCCTTAAGTGTAAAACTAAAAAAAATACCCAATGATTAAAAAAGTAAAGATTTCTGATGATCATATTGGCAGCTAGAATGTTATCCAGAGTTTGTCCACGACTCTAAATTCTTTTGATCATAGTTCGGTTAAACGGCATTCGGCCAAATGACTCTTGCGATCAGATGCCATTCGGCCAAATGGCGTATGGCCAAGAGACATTCGGCCAAACAGCATTCGGCCAAATGACCAGGGATTCTTTCCGAATTGCTCTAGGAATTCTTCCAGGAATTTCTCTCCGTATTCTTACTGGAACTTCTTTTCAGATTCCTTAAAAATTTCTGTTGAAATTGCTGCTGGAATTTCACCAAGACTCCTAAAAGCAATATTTAACTGCAGAAATGCTCTAGAAATCTCTGGTAGAAGTTCCTAAATGAATCTCAGCACAGCAGAAATGTCTGAAAGTATTCCGAGAGCAACCATCGCATCAATTTCTGAAGGAATCATCGGAGAAATCCATGGAGCAGCGGAAATTGTAGTTCTAACACAAAACCATTAGGCATTCCTGAAGGAATTCCAAGACGATTTCTCGTGGAATTCCTCTGCTTGCCGGGGTTTTTCCGAAATTCCTCCTAGGATTCCTCCCGGATTTCCTCCTGGGACTTCTCAAGGGAGTCTTCTTGAAGTTCTTCCAGATAATTTTGCTGCGATTCCTTCAGAGTTTTCTTCAAGGATTACACTATTGGAATACATCCAGTAATTACTGTTGGAATTTCTTCAGGAATTCCTACCAGAATTTCTTCAGTAATTCTCGCTGAGATTTCTCAATCATTTTCAGCAGAAATATCTCCAATTGCTTCTCTTGAGAATTTTTCAGGAATTCTAGGAGGATTCCCTGTTGAACCACATGGAAAACACAGAAAAAAAATCCTTTGATAATAGCTAACAGAAATATCTAAAGGAATCCCACTAGCAGTCCTGGAGAAGTCCCAGCAGTAGCTCCTAATGTAATCTCTTGAGAAATCCTAGAAGGAATACAAAATTTATGAAAAAAAAATCCATTAATAAATTACAGTAAGAATTTCTGGACAAGTCCTAGCAGGAATTTCTAGAAGATTCTAGGACGACTCGTTGCAGAAATTGCTATGGAAATTTCAGGAGGAATTCCTGGAAGAATTCTTGGAAAAATCTTTGAGGGATCCACAGGAGAATTTCATTCCATTTCCATTATGGCTCCACATCAAATGTGCAAAATCTCAGTTCGATCAAAGAAACTATATTATAGCACCCGCCATTCTAAATTTTCATACAGTTTATTATAGAGAAAACTACTTTTTCAAAAAAGAATCGCCAGTGGTCACCCCTTGATCCTTACATTTTGTAAGAAACTTTACTAGGAATCAGAACATCCTTCAAGAAGTCAGGCAGGTAAACCCACGGAAAATCTATTGATTTTCCAATGAAAATTGTCAGGTTTTCTAGTGATTTTATTATCAGCCAAGTGTTTCCAACTGCTTGTTTAAAATCATATTTTGTAATTTAAAAACTTTTTATCGACTTTTAGCGTAGCTTAACTCACGCGGAATACCGTGATCAGAAAAAAGTTGGAATTTTTACTTTGAGCAGCTCGTTTTCAGCCGTCTGTGGTCCAAATAAAAAAAAATTAGCGATGTTCTACCCAGCTCTTCTATTTTTGTGTTCTGTAAAAAATATGTTCTTAGGGATGCTCATTTTCCCCAAAGACTTGCGTGAGTAAGGAACATTTTTAAAAAACCTCGCTATTTTCGATTGACGTTCAAAATTTTAAGAGTGATCACGAAAAATGGCTAGAAATCGGTTTATTTGGCAAAAAGGCATGATATAGAGGTAGTAAACTATTTGCGTAGCTATCTTAAACATCCATAGCTACAAATGAACACGGCTTCCGACCGGCAAGTATTTTAATGATCTTGATAAGCATCCTAGAAGGTTCGAGTCTTCAGCAAAGTGTTTTATATTGATTGGTACTACACTTTCACGTATTCTATATTGATCTAGATCTGCTGTAACTGATCTAGACAAGTTTAATTATTTATATGGCTCTCTAGAATACTCGATATGCATTCTGGAAGGTTGCAGTCTTCGGCAAAGTTCTTTGGATTGGTTAGTACTTCACTTTGCCGCCTTCAGTGTTGATCTAGATCTGCTGTAATTGTCCTAGATAAGTTTTATTTCTCTATATAATTTTCTAGAATGCTCGATAGGCATCCTATAGAGTTGCAGTCTTCAGCAAAGTTCTCTGGATTGGTTATTACTTATTTTTTCATCTGTGGTTTTGACCTAGATCTGCTGTAATTTATCTAGATGAGTTTTAGTTTTCTACATGACTTTCTGGAGTTCTAGCTATGCATCCTATAGAGGGTTGCAGTCTTCGGCAAAGTTCTCTGTGTTGGTTAGCACTTCACTTTTACCTCATCGGTTTTGATCTAGATCTGCTGTAATTTATCTTGAAAAGTATTATTTTTCTAAATTAGTATCTAGAACTCTCTACATGGGTGAAAACAATTTACCACAGGGTTTTTATTTCGCAATCAAGCAAAGACTATCGCCGTTTGAAGCATTTTTGAGTAATTCCAGGAAAGTGCGAGGTTGCGTAAAAAAAACCTACATTTGGATTGATTAGTAGTTTCGTGTACGTAGTGACTCGCGACGGTACTGCGCGTACGTTTATAAAATACATACAATTTTATACGTATAATATCATGTTCACACTCATCCGTGGCTGATCGAAAATGATTTCAGTAGTAAACACAATCAGAAAAATAAATTTTAAGTAAACGTTTTTATTTTAAATTTATTTTTGCAGAATCTCCTTAGTCAAGAGAAGATAAAAACGTTTTTTTTGACATGAATTTCAAAAAAATGATATTTTGGCGTTGCATAATAAATGAATGAAAATCTGAAGGTTGCTGCACTAGGCACGGTGTCAAAATTTTGATTATTACCGAACTTTCATGTACCTCGGATTTTTCTTCATAGAATGTTAGAATTTCGGCTATACATAATCTATAAATGCAGAATTTGAAAATATTCTATCGGGGAAAATTTGAGTTAGCTGAGTTTTTGGCTATTTTCCATACTAAAAATCAATAATCACTATTTTAGCCCAAAAAACGTGTCATACAAAATGTATGGAAAATTTTTCGCCGATGAAATATTTTCTAGTTGGCCGATTATGAATATATAGCCCAAATACTAATCATGAATATTCGATAATAATCGAAATTTTGACACCGTGCTAGGGAGTCATTACAAAAGCAAAACAAATATCTAGATCAGCCACAGCTAATCTAGGCCAAAGAAACTTTCAGAAAGCATATCCGGAGCCCCAGTGAACACTAGGGCACTAGAGAGAAAATCAGAAAGATAAAATTTAATTTTTCATTACATCAAACGTATTCGTTCATGCCTTTCATTTCGCTATGATGATGATGATGATGATAATATTGTTCTACCGTCTATTGTAGCAAGGCAGCTGCCTATAGCACTGGAATAATCTGAAAAGCGATTTGATCAAGATCGTGCTGTTGTTAGTGGTCAGTCATTCTCCTGTATGAAGGGCCAAAAAGGGTTGTGCGGACCCGCAAGCAGAGACACTTGC